>NC_083760.1:85878124-85880624 GCF_963514075.1 Conger conger | reverse complement strand
CCAGCACCCCCGCCCCCCCCCCCCCCCCCCTTTCCCTCCCCCGATCAGGGATCCAGAACCAGGCCAGCCAAGTCGGGGTGAGGTTGGGGCTGGGTGGAGCTGGGTGGGGCTGGGGTCCAGTCAGGGCCTCAGCCACACCACCTCACCCAGCCCAAACAGCCGTGCCAAGGCCAGAATAGGACGCGGTGCGCTTTATAACTGCGACCGCTGACCCAGCGGTACCTAATCAGCCCCCCAAAAAAACAATTACAGCACCTAGCCAACAGCAATAAGCCCAGAGCCGTTTCCCAGCCAGAATGATAAAACTCTCCTTCACCCCAATTCTAGCTTTTTTTTTTTTTTTCTCCCTTTTTTCTTTTTTTTCCTGTAGACCTAATTCTGGCTGCGCTGTACACTTCATTAGTGCGGACTTGGACGGAGCAGGAATGATATACTGTGTTTATGCATGAATTCTACCTCTCCAGACCGGCAGAAATTCATGGTATCTGACAGCCTTATCGTGCTTCATTTTTTATTTCACTTATCTAATTGCCGTTTTTTATTTATTAGCGGTGGCTGCCGAGCTGTTTCCTCACCGCTCAGATCCGCTGCACGGACGTAGCTGGCAGAGAAAGACCTGCATGTTTTTAAAACTTTTTTTTGCCCCCGTTATGCTCCTTGCTGTATCCATGAAGAAAAAAAATAATAATGAAAGATGGAGGAGAAGGAAGGAGCTGCTCCTGCCACAGGCCGCAGTGCTACACGCTGCTAACGGAGTGGTTATGCTGTTGGCTATGCTTTTCCCAGGCCTGTCGTTCAGCTCCTGCGACGGTCCGCAGTGCTACACGCTGCTAGCGGAGCGGCTATGCTGTTCTCAGGCCTGTCGTTCAGCTCCTGTGACGGTCCACAGCGCTACACGCTGCTAGCAGAGTGGCTATGCTGTTGGCTATGATGTTCTCAGGCCTGTTGTTCAGCTCCTGCAACGAAGGTCCACAGTGCTACACGCTGCTAGTGGGGCGACTACACTGTTCTCAGGCCTGTCGTTCAGCTCCTGTGATGGTCCACAGTGCTACACGCTGCTAGCGGAATGGCTACCCTGTTCTCAGGCCTGTCGTTCAGCTCCTGTGACGGCCCACAGCGCTACACACTGCTAGCGGAGAGGCTACACTGTTCCCAGGCCTGTCGTTCAGCTCCTGTGACGGCCCACAGCGCTACACGCTGCTAGCGGAATGGCTACCCTGTTCTCAGGCCTGTCGTTCAGCTCCTGTGACGGCCCACAGCGCTACACGCTGCTAGCGGAGAGGCTACCCTGTTCCCAGGCCTGTCGTTCAGCTCCTGTGACGGCCCACAGCGCTACACGCTGCTAGCGGAGAGGCTACCCTGTTCCCAGGCCTGTCGTTCAGCTCCTGTGACGGCCCACAGTGCTACATGCTGCTAGCGGAGAGGCTACACTGTTCTCAGGCCTGTCGTTTTTTCCCCCCCGGATCAGGCGGTAAAATAAACGCGGGGCGCTACCGTTGATGACTCAGTAAGCGGAACCTATGTGAACGCGGGCCCCTCCAACCACAGGCTCCAGGGCCACGGCTCGCTCCGCGGAATGTTCCAGAACGGGCCGCCTCGGGTCTCTGTGCGATTGCGACATCCTCTCGGCCACTCGAAGGCCTTCACGGACGTCAGGCGGCAGAGGAGGAACGAGCTCTGCCGGAGCCGCTGAATTCACACCCTCCGTCCAACCCTGACGTTTCTGTGTCCTCGCGAACCGCCGTTTCCAGATGTAAAATACGGGCCAAAAGTGTGCTTTTGTTAATTTGTGCAAAACAAGTTGTTGAAATGTTCCAACTGAGAAGTACAGCCAGTGCTACAGTACATATTGATTTAAAGATCTGTTGAAATCTTAGCCTGACCCTGTGTTTTTTTTTTTTTTTTTTTGGAAACAATTACTGAAATTCAAAAACACATCAAGTTTGCAAGACTGAATTACAAGATAAAAAAAGTTAATCACTCATAAAATGTCATTATGAACACGGATAGATTATACAAAGATATTAGGCCTTTACATGTCCAGTGAATGTACTGGTGATTTGTGGGAAAGCAATCGCAGGGAGAGGATGCAATGCCGCCCCCTAGTGGTCAACCTTATAAACACCCAGAGGAACGTTACCCCCTTAGATACACACTCCAGTGTACTGCACTTTGGCTGGAAGCCAACAAAAACTGATTTCAGTTTGTATTGTGAGTTCTGTTTCAGAAAAAAAAAAAAAATCTGGTGCTCTGGCTAGGAGAGGGAATTTCAAACATCTGAAAATGTCTCCATATAAGTTTTTAAATAAAACAAACGATCCGCTTGGCTCTTAACATTGCGGGATAAAAGGAGGTTTGAACCAGTAGCTGTGTATACTCAGAATAATCTCTCAATTTGGGATCTGTCAATCTTTTAAAGCCTGTCCAATACCCATCATGCCTTGCCTCCACCCCCCAAGATCCCTTCCCTCTCCTGTTCAAATGCTGCTGTGTGAAATGG
>NC_083760.1:85758124-85873124 GCF_963514075.1 Conger conger | reverse complement strand
AGATATGGTGCAACTGAACAGGGGTTATGATGTCAGTTATCCAGGGGACAAAGGAGGCATACTCCCTGAAAGAAGAGGTTAGAGGTTCACCGCTAAAATGTATGAAAATTTCAAGCTATGCAGTGCAAAACAGATTCCACCCCAGTGAAGTGCATAAGTGCATTCAAACTTGAGAATGTTAGATCACAACAACAGGCTGTTCACGACATATATTGTAGGCTTTTCATGTTCAACTCAGTAGCCTGGATTCAATCAGAATTTGTCCTTAACTTGGCACACAATTAAATACGAGTGTTATTCTTTTTTTCTTCACAAAGGCTATTTGGCATGTTCGCTAACTTGCCAGACTATGTAAGGAAAATCGGGCGAAACTTGCCTTCATTTATATGTCAACAGTAAGGACAGATGAATTGAATTTGGGTCGGTCACGGAGATGAAACAGAAGTGAGACAGATGTAACAAGTTCTCTGTTAAATTGTTGAGGTCCCACTTGTCCTTGATCCTTTGACAACTCACACCCTCTTCCACTTTTTCTGATATCCCACTTTGTCAGAACCTGCTTCTACGGAATGCAAAACAGCCACAGAAACGATTAAAAGACCGCTCTCTCTCTCTCTCCCTCTCTCTTTCGCCGAGACGTGACGACGGCTCACAGCAAACACACTTCAGACGGGGGAGAGGGGGCAGAGTCACGTCGAGATAGGATTTCACCTCGTTTTTGTCTTTTTCAAGTACGTTTGTGGAAATTTCCTTACTTGGTTGGGGTATTGTTGGCTTATAAACGCTCCCAATAAAGCCGCTTCTCTTCAGCCAAGGTCCTGGGTGGCCCGGGCTAACCTCCCAATGGAAAATCCCCTTCTTCAGGATCACCTTCGTGATCAAGGAGGCGCCAAAGTCACGGCACCTTGTTCAGCTGGAAAGGGGGCAGGGGTGCGTTACGCTTCTGAATATAATGGGGACAAGGCCGTCTCTCCAGCCAGCATCCCAAACAATGCCGTTTCTCCCGGGAACCTGATGTAGCAACAGCCCTCTGTACACAACTCTCTCAGGGCCTTGTTTGCGTGGTATTGTTTAGCATTGTTTGATGACTCACCACTACCCCCCCCCCCCCCCCACACACCCCCCACCCCCGCCACTTTTCATTTTTGACCTTGCGTCACCTCTCTCCCCCCCATCGGTGCCTGGACTCCCCCAGCCTAACAGGTCACACCGTGCGGGTCATCGTGGGACTGCTTCCAGGGCCGGGGGCGGGGGCACACCGAGATCACGCCCAATCCAACCGTCGGCTTGTGCATTGTGGCTGCAGCAGGAACGTCAAGCTTTAACAATGAACATGCTCTCGGTTGGGCGTCCAAGTCATTAGCGTTACTACTTTTGTCCAGTGACCTCAAATTACAGCATCAAGATTCCTAAAGATATCGACACCAAGTCCCGCGGTAAACAAGTCTTAATTTTCTGTCTCATACAAAGAGTAATGAATCATCGTCAAGTTCTTTTTTTATGTTTCCCATTTGGGATAGCATAAGCTACAGAAATGAATAACGAACTCTGTGTATTCCTGGCCCAATTAATTAAAGGCAGCAGTTAAAATAAACCGGCGATTGTTCTGCCATAAAGCCGCTTCCCGGAGGAGGACGCACACATGTTGTGATAAAGTCGAGCTAATACAGAACAGAAGCAGAACAGGAGTTTCGGCGAATGGCTTTTAGCCGTACAGCGGGGGGAGAAGGATCTGCCCGCTGAAAATGGCGGTAACGGATGATGAAAGGGATTCTTTTTTTTTTCACATGAGGGAAAATGAAGCTTTAATGCAGAAATCTCCCCAGAAGCCTGCAGAGGCAACATTTGTTCAGATTCTCTCCCCCCATCGCTCATAAATAAACATCACCACTGGGCTGATTTTGTCAGCTTGAGCTCGGCTGTATCAGAAAGGGAAAAAAAAGAAAAGAAAAGAGCTTTCTATTTACAAAATCTGTCTTTGGTTTATTTTAATTGTGAAAACTGTACGGACTGTTGACAAAAAAGATATTTGTGTTTGGCACTGGGCTGCCAGATTAAAGTTTTGAGTGTACCAAATTGTTTATGGATAAAGAGAAAAAGGGGTCCAAGGTCTGACCCCTGCAGAACTCCATAAACCATTCCTTCTTCTCAGCAGTGACTTGCTCACTGTCTATCACGCCAAGCTCTGAGAATGCTGAAATCTGGCACGGGCTGAATTCCTTCTGTTATGATTCAAAACTTGCGGTTTTCGCTTCATAAACACGCGTAAGAAGATGTGCGGTATGAATTGCTCCATTCTGAAAAGGGAGCTCTTGTCAATCCATCCGTATCTACTTAAACTATCTATTTCAGTGCATTCAGCTTAGGTTTTGAACACGTGTGTCCTTTTTCTGTTCTTTTCTTCAACCTAATCACTTAGCCGGAGGTACACCTTCTGCATGGAAACAGACAACATCCTCAGAAATCCAAGCAAATGGTCTTACCTCCTTAGTATGTTTTAACAGCAGTCTAAAGTAAGAGACACACAATCTGTGTACATAAGATTATACAATATAAAGAGAGATTCAATCTGCCACATACATTACTGTCTGTTGCCTTACAATGTGTTACAAATCAAGGACAAGTATGGTATGCATCGACATTGAGCCAAACCGGCTAACCGCACTCCAAGTCAGTTCATTACTTTTTTATCTGTAATCCCCGCTTCTTTAAACCTTACTAAGACAGAAAATTCACATTTTTACCAGACTAAGAACTGGGACGGTATTCGATAGTGGAACTATATGAAAGGATCGATCACTGAAGAATTTCCGATTTGATTTTGCCTAGATATAAAGCACAGGGAGATAAGTCGGTTGGGCCACTGTTCATTAACATTGTCACTTAAAAGCCCGTCTCATGAGTGAATCATCCGGTGTTTTTTTCCCGTAATCTATTTTTTGTTCTGCTGGCCCTGCAAAGCTAGGGAGCGGAGCTCTCCAGACAGCCCGGCGGATTGGTGAAGACGTTCATGTGGAACAGATAAGCGAGGGTCTTTGATGAGGGGATGAGCTCATAGCGAGGAGCTCCAACGCCGTGGCGGCCTCCATCATCCGCTCACGCCCGGGCTCCGCGGCCCGGTCCCGCCAGCTCTTCCCGGTCCCCTCCTCGGTACCGCCGGCTCTTCTGGGTCCGCTCTGGAGGCGTCTGGACTTCGTCGGGTCCGATTTCAACAGCTCAGGGGCCACGCTCGTCACCTGACCTCAGGGGACGGGCCGGGCGGGGGAGAGGGTGGGCGTACGGCGGGATCTCGCAGTCTAGACGCATTCCTTTTATCAGACCCCCGTTAATCAGGGGGGCGTTCGTCAGCGAACGCATCCCAGCTCCGCTGCAGTCGGGGCGGGGGTCGGGCGGTCGCCGGGCGATCGTTAATCAGGGGGTGTGTCCCTGCTCAGCTGCAGTTCGGCTGGGGTCGGATGCTCCGCCAAATGTTTGTTCATTTTAGGGGTGTGGTCCTCTTGGAGCTCAGTGTGTGTGTTTGTGTGTTTGTGTGTGTGCGTGTATGTCTGTTTGGGTGCATATATATAAACAAATACACATTTATATTTACATTTGTGTATATATGTCTCTCTCTCTCTTTACATTACATTACATGTCATTTGGCTGACACTTATCCAAAGTGACTTACAGTTGATAAAGCAGCAGACAATCCAAAGTGGCTTACAGTAGACTACGCAGGAGACAATCCTCCCCTGGAGAAATGCAGGGTTAAGGGCCTTGCTCAAGGGCCCGACGGCTGTGCGGATCTTATTGCGGCTACACCGGGCCTTGTGGGTGCCAGTCACGTACCTTAGTCACTACACTACAGGCTGCCCAGTTCTCAGACCGCCCAGTCCCAGGACGCTCTGTCCCTGCCAGTTCTCTATCCTCCTGAGGAATTCTGGGAAACCCTCTCAGCCTCCTCTGGGTTTGCCTCCCCTCTCCCTCCCCCACCCCTCTGGCTGGGCAGCAGAAATGAAAACAGGGAGGTCGCAGAAGGTCAGACAGTTAAGGACTCAAGCACTTCCGAGGTGGGAAATCAGCTAAAACAGCACTTACTCGGGGTTATGGAAGGAAAGGTTAAGCGGTGGGGATGGTCTCTCTCTCTGGTAGTGAGTGAAGGGCTTGAAGTAGTTTGTGTTTTCTTTTTTTTATTAGATTTGCTGGTAAAATAATAACACTTCCCAGCCATGGGTGGCACTTGTCTCAGCAAACACGCTAACCGTAGTTGTGACAGGTAAACTGCCTCCTAGGCGGTGTTCTAATCAGCCTCCTAACCACTACGATGTTGTTTAGTGTATATATTTTATTAAGTGATAGGCAGTAAGAATATCCTCATTTCGAAACATACTACAGAAGCCTTGTAAGACATTTTGCCTTTGTGTGACCATACTTGCCATTTTATCGCCTGCTTAACAACTTTCTCATGCAGTGTACTCAACAACTTTAGTCAACTGTAGGCAACTGAGCTAATTCGGACATGGCCCTACCTTCAGTTCACTAAACTACTGGAAAAATAACCTACTTTCTCATTGGTTCTGATATGATATGACTGTGATTGATTTGCCTCAATACAGCTGAGAGGCTGTTTAAAACCCTTTGAAGAGAAGGGTTTTTTGGAATGTGCTTTTTGAAATTCTAAGCCAGTTTCCTCAAACTCCACTGCTTTCAACTGCCAGTAGTGATTGTTATATCAGCATTAGAATGAGTTAAGAATATTATTATCACATATTTGGGATCTTACATTTTAAATAAAAGTGGTGACTTTGGCAAAAGGGACTGAAGCAAGTCTCCCTTCACACAAGCATACAAGGCCTGTTGTTATAAAACATTTTCCCTGGAAAGATAAAAGAAATGAGAAAAAAAAACATAACCCAAAAACAAGGCATAACCATGTTATTAGCTACTAGGGACCACCTACTGTATGCCTGCGATTCTGCCAGGATTCTCAAGAGACCTGCAAGTGCCACTAGCCAATTAACTGTGCTTTTACACCTACCTCCGTCTTACGTGTACGAGTGGCCTTCTCATTTCTCAAACTGTGAGGGTCAATGGGGTAATAAACCCCACTTTTGGGTGGGGAGATTTGCACTGTGCACAGAGCAGGTCTGTGAAATTAAAACCAGGCGGGTATTAAACGTACTCATTTGGGCTGGTAAAAAAAAAGTGCACACACATAAATTTTACACAATGTCCTTCCAACAAGTTGAAGAAAATGTGACACTACTAAAATCAGACTTGGGCAGAATCGTTCATTACATTGGATGCTTATGATTTTATTCATGCGTTTGTTTCCAAGCTAAAACAAAATGTTCTCGGAATGTTCCCGGGATGTATCGTGAATGTTATAACGTTCTTCCTCAGCCTTGTGAAAACATTTTTTAGACCGTTATCAGAACGCCAGAAGTGTACCTGTCCTTCTTTTGAACTTCATCGTGTGTGGTCAGGTGATCACTGGGATTACTAGACCAGAGGTCAAAGGTGAACCCTCTGTGACCTCATCCAGAAGGGCCTTCCATTGTCACGATCACATCTCCCGTTACGATCTGCGATGACTCAATAACACCAACTTATGAGAGCTACACCTCCCTTTTATTATTCTGTTGAAACATACTTATAAAAATATGACATGGAGTGCTTACGGCGCGTCACCTTGGAAGTGGCGTCAGCGTTTGCTCGTATTCGCTGACGCTCGGGGGAGAAAGACCGTGAAAATAACGAGCCGGGAGGCGCAGGGAACAGGCCCTGCAGCCAACCCTGGGGTTTCACGCTTGACGATTCCAGTTCTTTACTGCCCAAACTAAAGAATGGTGCGAATGCGGGCCGGCAGACCTCGGTTCCAGGACAGCCACACGACCGTACTCCCCTCTGGGCAACGGAAACTGGAGAAACCATCAGCTACGCCTCCAGCGTTATTAATAATCCCCTTAATAATTTGCTCGGAACTGGTATGGCTATTACAGCTGAAATAATGGAAATATTTCACTGGAGCACCAAAGTGGGAATGTCAAAAAAAAAAAAAGGGGAATAATAGAGTGGGTGTGTTCTATCCTGCCATATAATCGAGGAAAAAAAAGAAGTCACAATCACGTTCTTAGATTTCGCCGGTAAAAACGACATTAGCGAGTGCTGGTATCACGTGAAATAGGCGTGTGGCGCTCTGGGTGTCTGCGTGCGCTGGTTGTCGTCACCGAGGGAGTACGGTGACGGGGTATTGTAGCGCGTCGCCACGCGGCGACCGTTTCATGTGCGGAAATGAGTTTTCCGCGGAGCCGGGGAGCCGATCTTTTTAACGGGTGCCCATGACAACGCAGCCGCTCCCACGGCGGCAGCCGGAGAGGAACAGGGCGGGCGGGAAAGCGGAGCCGAGCGGGACGAGTGTCCTTGACGACGCATTTAAAGTGAACTCTCTCCCTTCGCCGTCCGTGCGAGAGAAACCGCTGCTTTCAGACTCTGTCTGTAGATGTTAACAGTGTGTGCCTGGCTTGCAGGAGTATGAGAAAACCAGCTGGAATTGTAAACTGGCTTAAACTTTTGTTTTTGGGCATAGCTGGTTGGTTGCTGGTCATGCCTGGTCTGTTGCTGGTCATAGCTGGTCTGTTGCTGGTCTTAGCGGGTCTGTTGCTGGTCATAGCTGGTCTGTTGCTGGTCTTAGCGGGTCTGTGGCTGGTCATAGCTGGTCTGTTGCTGGTCTTGGCGGGTCTGTGGCTGTTAATAGCTGGTCTGGGGCTGGTCAAAGCTGGTCAAGATGGTTGAGTAAGTTGGTGGCAAAACTGGTGGACTAGCTGACTAGTAGGCTACTAAGCTGGGGAACAACTGATAAACGGGCTAAAACCAGTTAGCTTTAGGCTGGTTTAGGCTGGAATTTTCAGATGGGATATGTAGCCGCTAAACTGGAGATTGAACAATAGAAATATGACTAGTGAGAACGAATGGAAATTATTCCGAAATTATGAAAAATACTGTGAAATGTACAATTACATGTATTGTGCGGACTGGAGAATTTTTTAAGACGCTGGGGTTTGCGCTTCTGAAAAAAAGTACTCTACAAATAAAATTTAGCTGAATCAAATCTGCATTTGTCCTTAATTTGATGTAAGTAAGCGCTCTTTACTTTGTCTTCACAGACACAGTGGTAAATTCGGCGAACAGAATCAACTCGCCACACCGTATTTGTACAGAACATACACACAGTAAGAAGCACTTTTGCATGTTAGAGATAAGGTCACATGCTGATTGGATCCAGGCCACAGTTTCCTGCTGTACCCGTACCCTATACCATGTGACCATCCCATCCCAAACGAAATATAGTAATACATTTGTTATGCATTAGTTACGGATGTCTGTGGTCTGGAAAGATTTTAATTGTGTTTTTTCCCCCCAAAATTTCAAGTCAGTGTTCTTGAATTCCATTGCTTTCAATTACTAGTTGAGATTTTTGCTTGGCCATTAGTTCAACATTGTAATGAAGTTGTTTTTTTGTTTTTTTTTAATCTCACGCCTTAAAGGGTTAATGGTTATGGGAAGGTTATGGTCTTTCCTGCTGTGTACAGTACCGTGAGTAACACAAAACCGCCAGATGCCTGCCTTTTCCCGAGCAGCCGCCCCCTGGTCAAGGCCACAATGGTCTTGGGGGTAAGCGCTCAATTTGGGAGCTATGCTAATAGCATTTATTGTTGTGCATTTCAGAGGAGGGCTCGAGTGCTCATTTGCTCTGTGCTCCTGGGAACGTTGATGTTTGGTTCTTGGTTATTGCGTAATTTTAAAGTTTGTTCTGTCTCTTATCCCGGTCATAATTAAATTATTTCCGAGCAGTTTAAACGCAGTTGGACCATTTTTCTAACTGAAACCTCACCCAGAGTCCACTCCTAAGCTTAAAAAAATAACAATAACAAGCCAAATCCCTGCTGTTGCAAATGAGTCCTAGCTTCGCCACATCTTACTGCAGCGATGGAGAGAAACTGTAACTGTCTTGTCACCTCTCTTAGGGATTGGGAGCAGCGATGGAATGGAACATGGGCACTCAATAGCCTCAGGGTCGTGTGCATGGGCGTCTCACATCCACTGTAGATGTTTTGTGATTTGTGAAACAAATGGAAACATTAATGATTCTGACTACCTCTCTGCGGGAATCCAAAATGGCTATTCTACTGTGCTTTCAGAGTCCTTTCGGAGTAATCTACCGGCCGGCAAGATCATTTTGGGGCAGTCGTAACTGCGCCTCCCCCCCAAAAGCATATGTAGCAGCAGTATACTCGGGACGTGGGAAAGTGTGTCGGAAATGGTACAAAGGTAACGAGCTTCAGGAGGTGTGGAGCGAGTTCACAAACGCGCTTTTTCCCACGATCCCTCACAGGTGGGCCACTCCGCCCAGCCCTGGTTATTCCGTCCTGTCTCCGTCCCTGTCTCCGTCCTGGCCCCGTCCCTGTCTCCGTCCCTGTCTCGTTTCACAGCTTTCTCCCCAGTGTGCTCTCCCTGTCAAACGGATCCGATCTTTTTATTGTGATTTGTGGCACTGTCTGCCTTGTTTTTCCAGGGAATTTCACATGGAAATACGGAATTACAAGGGGAGGCCTTATTGTAGTTGGCAGCATAATGATGTAATTACACAGTACTTGAATATGGAAGTACTATGCAACCACAAACAAGTATCATGTAAATGGTATATGCATGGATACATTGTTAAAGTTGTTGAATTAAAAAAAAAAGGGGGGGGGGGGTTAAGATTTTTTTGGATTTGGTTTAAGCCTGGAATTTCGGTTAGAGTCAAAATAAGGGATTGTAGTAACTATTCATAACATTCAGATGCAGTATCATGCAACAGTAGATAGTAAACGTGTACACCACTGTGGATAGAGAAAAAAAATTAGTTTACAGTATATGGCACAAGGACATTCATTACGTTTATACTAGTAGTTTTCGGAAACTGCGATTTCGTATCAACTGATGTTTCGCTGTGGTAAAGATACTCATTTTTGCCACACACCACTTCAGTAAAATGGTGTTATATTGATATGACATATAAATAACGTGTTGTGAATCCTGTTGCAGGCAAGTGTTCACAGCCCAGGGATAAACGGTTAAACCGATTTAGTTGTGATACATTTACATGCCCATATAAGCGAACGGACATCACAGGAAGTAATGAAAGTTAAACAGAGCTTCGTACAGTACACACATTCTTAGGTCAGCGGGGACACTGTTAGCAGGTTGTAACCCAAAGGAAAACATCCTGCACACAGTCATCATATTGTCTTCTGTCCCTCTTTCCATTGCAAAACGGATATCTGGGACAGATTGTAGCATTATCTTTGATATCTCAGATTCCAGAGGTGCCTGGTTTATTTAAGGTTTGGAACTTTACAGCAGTAACATTAATTTCCTTTTTTTTTTGCTCCATATTTCATATTATTCATTATTAATGTGTTGGTTTGTAGACGTCCTTCACTTTAACACAGAAGAACCCTTAAGACCAGGTCTGTTGGGACCACACACCAGAACCATATGGATTGGACCTGTTGTCCTTGTGAGGTCTGTGATTTTGGACCTTTTACATTACATTAATGGCATTTGGCAGATGCTCTTATCCAGAGCGACGTACAGTTGATTAGTCTAAGCAGGAGACAATCCTCCCCTGGAGCAATGCAGGGTTAAGGGCCTTTTTCTCAAGGGCCCAATGGCTGTGCGGATCTTATTGTGGCTACACCGGGGATCGAACCGGCGACCTCGGTGTGTCCCAGTCATGTGCCTTAACCGCTACGCTACGGGCTGCACTTTTCGCCCAGTAGCCGGTTTTCCGCGCCGGTCCGGTGACCGTGGCTCATCTGCGGGTGGCGTCGGTGCCCCCGGGACCTCCGCCGAAACGCTGGCTGGGCTGTCAGCGGCGCCCATGCTCTCCGTACCCCGTGAGTCGTCTTCCCACGTGAGGAATTCGAACACCGCGAGGAAACTCGCCCTTCCCCTGATATGACACAACTCCCGGAAACCCGGGCCAGAGGTCCAGACGGCGATGCTGACGGACGAGTTCCTCCCCTGCCTCTGAGCCCAGTCCCTCGCACATAACAAGCCAGTCCCAGGGACGCTAGGGCTTTGTCACGGTGAATCGCAAGAGGCCGTTACAGAAGGTAACATCACTCTCTCCCCTGGGACTTCAAAATGGGGCCACTGAATTCCCTCTGCTGAGGACCTTGGTCTTCAGCAGGAATTGCGTTCCTCTACCTGCAAGTTTTGCAGTCATTTTAGCCACTGTAGTAGCAGCTGGAGCCCGCTGGTATTGTACAATAGCATATCCACACATAACAGACTTACAGTATGACCATTAATTCAGCAGTTTTGTTAAGTGCAGTGGCTTAAATATTCATTCATTCATCCATTATCCTAACCCGCTTATCCTGAACAGGTTCGCAGGGGGGCTGGAGCCTATCCCAGCATACATTGGGCGAAAGGCAGGAATACACCCTGGACAGGTCGCCAGTCCATCACAGGGCACACACACCATTCACTCACACACTAATACCTATGGGCAATTTAGACAATTTGGAGCAAACCCACGCAAACACGGGGAGAACATGCAAACTCCGCACAGAGAGGCCCCGGCCAACAGGGATTTGAACCCAGGACCTCCTTGCTGTGAGGCGGCAGTGCTACCCACTGCACCATCCGTGCCGCCACTGGCTTCAATATTATTAATTATTATTATTATTTTTAAACACAGCGTGATGATTGATGGAAGCTACTTTCTTTTTCTTTTTTAAGAGCAGTCTTTTGTCTTTTCAGGTCTTGTCTTGGAAAGGTCTTTCAAATGCCACATCCATTTAAAAGATAACTAATTGGACAACTACAGAAGCTAATTGGATGTAAAGCTCTTGGGTGTGCGTTGGGCTTCCGGCATATTATAGGTCCTTTCCGCACTATTTTGGAGCATTATCTGTACTTTGTTGCACCATAAGCCTGCAGTCTGAGCCCGGTTTCACTGGCCGGGCTGCTCCCTGATTCGTTCAGGATGTGCTAAATATACGAGGTGAGGCGCTCCAAGAGAGAAGTCCAACATAACGCGCTTCCTTCGCCGATCTGAGTGAAAGCGAGGCCGTAAAGTCCTAACTGCCGCAGACCATATGCGTCCACTGTTTTCAATTGAGCAGATTATTCCGCGTTTGATCCGGGAGATTTGAAAAGGTTTACGGGGGGAAAACTGGACGCTCCTCGCTTTATCCCACGCTCGCTGATCCCATCAAATTTCCTGACGACTTCCCCCCTCCTGAATCATTTTGCGTGCGGCCCTGCTCGCGAGCGGCTCGGTGAGGCGAGAGGACGCTGCTCAGCCTTCGAAAGAGAGCATCGCTCCTGGAGCGGTGCTTTAAGAACTTGAAAATAAGTCGACTTAAGTATGCTGCTACTCTTCTGCATGTGTACAATTCATTTAATCGAGCAAATGATGAGCCACGCTCCCGCGACGGACAGCGAACCTTGCCGTCGCAGTCCGGTTTGTCGCAGTTGCTCGCTGTGGACCGGGGTTCGATTCCCGCTCCCGCCAGGGGCTGAGTTTAGCCGGCTCACATGGAGCGGCATAATTGGCTCGCTGCTCCGAGGGAGGGGGGGGGGGACTCAGCAGGGGGGGTACCTTTGGTCCTTTCTTGATGCCTTGGCATCATTTAACATATACTGAGATAAAAAAATATGCATATTATAAAATTTTACCTGAAAATCAGGAACCAGTATAGACCTATAAAAGCAGTCCGTGTGGATTCAGAAGTGTGGTCTGTCTCGATGACATTACCTGCAGCATATTAATGAAACCATTGTCCACAGGGATCCAGTATCAAATGCAGGCAAATCAATGAAACGATGACCATTGGAAACACTAATAACGTGTAGGCGACAACGTATTTATTTTCGAAATGACTTCCTGAGAGCAATCTGCGCCGGGAGCCCCGGCCTCAGTATTTTTCAGAAGCAGACGTCATCCTTCGTGATTCACCGCGCGCTCGCATGAAGCCCCGCGACGTAACCAACCAAAAACAACAAACAAAACCGAATAAGCCGTAATCGAAGCGAAGCGCCGGCCAACGAGCTCCATAAAACGGACGATTAAGTCCGTCACTAATGGCGGGGATTCGGAGCTGGCCGGGCCCCGCGTACGGCGGGCCGGGCGACAGCCGATGAAAGGCAGGACCTGTAATGAGGTTATCGCTTTCCGGCGGCCAACGCCGCGGCCCGTGGCGAGAAGGTCGGGCCTCGATGTGACACAGGCGGGGCGGAACGCTGGCGCAGGCCCCGGCGAGGGGGTTTCGCGTTCGGATTTCATGGAAGTGACACAAATAAATTCCTGCGAAGCAGTCAAATGTCAACTCTAGACTATATCAATAAAAAAACCATGACTCATCGAATAATAAAACGGAGGGAAAAAACTACCGCATAATAAGATGCAGGCATAAAACTACCTCTTTATCAACACTACCAAACACTACTAAACATTACCAGCTGCTATCAGGGAGAAGTCAACCCCTGCAGTTGCGTCTCTGAACAGGGTTTTTATGTGCATACGACTCCTGGCGTGAGGTTTGGAGCTGTTGGATGAACCTTTTCGAAAACAAAAAATAAATAACTGAAACTGAAGAATGCCTATTACAGGTTGTTCCAGAGTCAGTGTGAGGTCAGAACACAGTTCTGCCCAGATGCCGTTGTGAAGAGTGTGGCCTAAAAGGTGCCATTTTCATTTGTCCTTCTTTGTAGACATACAGGTGCTGTATGTCCCATCCCAGTCTTAAAGGGATGAAGCACAAAAGAAAAATTTATTTTGAACATATTGAATGTATTGACAAGAAAATGGGCTTCCAAAATTTTCAGACAAATTTTACTGCTGAACCCCTATTCTCCAAACACTCTGACAGGCCCTTACTGGGTGTGACTTCAGACACACACGCTCTGACACACATGCACGCACACACACACACACACACACACACACACACACACACACTCAGACTCCATCCTGGGGACTGACTGTGTACGCAGGTATTCATTCCTAACACTATTGCAGAAGTTGTAATTCTAACGGTTGCCATTTATATTTATCCAAAGCGCTATTATTAATTGATGCTTCCCATTGACCCACAGTCGCACACCTGCCATGCAAGGCACCGACCAGCTCGCCGGGAGCATTTGGGGATTCGGTGTCTTACTCAGGGACAGTTCGACACACCCAGGGCGGGATCAAACCGGCAACTGCCAGACGACTGCTCTTACCATCTGAGCCAGTGTCACAAGCATCTGAAGCTGAGACATCTGTGAGTCACTTAATTGAGAGCAAACGTCTCCCTGTTTGTTTAGTTTCTTAGTAGCCTTTGGGTTGTCGTGCGTAGGCCGAAGGCTGGACGTTTCTGGGAACAGGACAGTTCTCTCACTCTCTCTCTCACTCTCTTTCTCTCTCTCTGTCTCTATCTCTCTCGCTCTCTCTCTATCTATAAATCTATCTCTATCTCTGCCTCCGCTGACATCAGAACCTTCCAGAATGTTTTTTTTTAATCTTTTTCCCCCCCATCCTCCCAAAATAGAATGAAATAAGAAATAAGATTTTATTAGTCTAAATACGAGACTAAAATACCTATTGAGATTGACTTATCGTTTGTTTTTTGCAGTGCAGACATTTTGTCAGTGTGTCATCATGTTTCCATGAATGGCTTTGCCTGTATCTGACTTTGCCCAAACCTTTGGCACCCTTACAAACATATGCTCGTAATGTCCGGTCCCCTTTATTTGTAAATACGTAAACTGGCATCCTCCCTCCTTCCGCAAAGCCTATCCTGAGAACTGAATCCTACCCCCCACGCCCCCCCCCGCCCCCTTGGTTAAACGCCCAGACTACATGTTCAATTATGTCAATTATTGTCATAATAGCACTGATGATTCAGCTGGTTTAACTGCCGTGCGGAACGGAAGCGTGATTTATGGAATGGCGACTGTAGAGTCGAGATTACCGACAATTGAGACCGTTTGCTAATATCGCTGGAGAATTGCTCCGATTCGCGCTCAACATCCATCACCACAGACGGACCGTTTCCCGGGGAAGAGGGAGCAACCCCGACCCCGTTTTCCCTATCCCAGGTTTTCACCTGGAAGCAACTTCAGGGTAAAGCGCGCATGAAAACATTGCACATTACCCAACGGATTAGACAAGGCTACCGAGACCTTACTGCAGAGACGTCGAGGGTAGAGAATGGCATGACTGGACTGCTCTTATTAATGTCCACAAGTGGGAAGCCACTATATATGTGTGTGTGTGTGTTTGTGTGTGTGTGTGTGTGCGCGTGTGTATGTAGGTCCCTGCTGAACATTCCAGTCATAGCTGATCTGTGGCTGGTCAAAGCTAGTCTCTAGCTGGACAAAGTCAGTTAAGCTGTTGGACTAGCTGTCTATACAAACTGGTCAACTAGCGAAAAGCTGGTCGAACAGCTAAAAGGGTAAAAAAACACATCTTGACCAGCTTTGGCGGGTTTTACTGGAATTGTCTTATTTCTTCATTTTTCTTCCATGCTCCAACACTTCTTAAGACAGAACGTAATCTGCGTATCCAACTAGGATAAGTCTGCTCTATCTCAGGGGTGTCAAGCTCTGTACATTGCATCAGCACAAATGATTCACTTACTGTAAGTCTCTGCTTGGCTTAATGCACCACACACCTTATTAATTAGGCTTTAATTGGCTGCTGCTTGCAAGGAAACTACAAAAACCAGCAGCCACTGCAGGCCTTCCAGGACTGGAGTTTGATGCCTGTGCTTTGACAGCATAATGCAGTGTCCAGTCCTGCTAGGGGAGATCAACCTGATGTGCTACTAATGAGTAGAACTAGGTGTGCCAAATTAGGCGGGGAATGGACATCTACTGGACTGTGGAACTCCGGGAACAGGGTTGGGCAGCCCTGGTGTCGAGTGCCGAACCTCAGTTCTGAGCGTTTCAGTGTTTCCCCCGTTCAGAGTCCGGGACCTTTCGCACCGTAATCGCGAGACTGATTACGATGCGAGCGACATTCTCGCGCGATTCCAGTCATCTTTTTGCCGGCGGAACGCGCCGTATGTCACGCGTTACGGAGCGGGATGAAACACGGGAGAGGATGCGGGCGCGCCAGTCGAGTCTTCGTCGGTGGAGTCAGGTTCGTCATGTCTGGCTCTGCCTCGGCGGAGGTCACGCGAAGCAGCACTCCCTGCCGTGGCCTGTGCGCCTCTGCGTTTCTTCCCCAGTGAAACATTTCCTCCCTGTCGTCGCTCTCCGGGAAAATTGCGGTGGGAATGATTCGGAGTTGGACGCTCGTTTGGCGAAGCATTAATCTCTGGCGATTAAAATTCTATGTTACAATAATATTTCAAAAAGGAGACTACGGGCCCCTGCCAAAAAGGAGGAAGAAAGAAAGAGAAAATCTGGTGAGCGAAGATGTAGAATACGACTGCGAGTGTTTTTTTTTTACAAAGCCTGCCTCAGTTTGCACATGCACAGTATTGCTCCTGCTTGGATGTGGCATTTGAAAGACCTTTCCAAGAAAATTATCTAGTTTGATAAAAGACACATTGCTCTTAAAAAATAAAAAAAAATAGCTTATGGGGGTTAACTGGTAATCCATCAATCATCATGCAGTGTTTAAAAATAAATAACCTCACAAAAAAAAATCTCTCTTCTCCAGGTCTTCTGGGTCGTGACAACCTGATCGCTTTTTAAGAGTGTTCCATTGTGGAATTTCTGTTAGATAAAGCAAACACCCCCTCGTACGGACTGTATAGACAGACGCTTAAAACCCGGGGTCCGCAAACAGAACGCACGGTGCCAGAAACAGCTCAAGACTGTTTACCTTTTGCTCATAATGGTTTCTTCTTACCACAACGCATGCCCACCTAAACACACTGGATACAATGTGGACACCAGATACCGTACACTACAGCCGCATGAACACACACTCGCACCTAAACGCACTGGATACAATGTGGACACCAGATACTGCCCACTACGGCCACCCGGTCTTCTGGAAAGCAGCAGCAGGGAGACTGGAATGAAATCACCTGCTGGGATGTATAACTACATGGTAATGGAGATTAGAACACTGTCGTCAGATAGATGCTCACTCTGGTATTGGACCCACTGGTGATTGGGTAGGCCTGTAAACCGTGAGGAAGCACAGAATGGGGGTAAGACTGGTATGTGGGTCGTCTGTGTGTGCGTGTGTGTCTGTATGTGTGTGTGTGTGTGTGCGGTGTGTGTGTATGTGTGTGTGCAGTGTGTGCGATGTGTGTGTGCAGTGTGTGCGATGTGTGTGTGTGTGTGTGCAGTGTGTGTGTATGTGTGTGTGCAGTGTGTGCGGTGTGTGTATATGTGTGTGTGCAGTGTGTGCGGTGTGTGTATGTGTGTGTGCGTGTGTGTCTGTATGTGTGTGTGTGTGTGTGTGCGGTGTGTGTGTATGTGTGTGTGCAATGTGTGTGTATGTGTGCGTGCAGTGTGTGCGGTGTGTGTGTATGTGTGTGTGTGCAGTGTGCGTGTGAGTGTGTGTCTATGTGTGTGTGCAGAGTGTGTGTGAGTGTGTCTCTGTGTGTGCGTGTGTGTCTGTATGTGTGTGTGTGTGTGTGTGCGGTGTGTGTATATGTGTGTGTGCAGTGTGTGCGGTGTGTGTGTATGTGTGTGTGTGCAGTGTGCGTGTGAGTGTGTGTCTATGTGTGTGTGCAGAGTGTGTGTGAGTGTGTCTCTGTGTGTGCGTGTGTGTGTGCGGTGTGTGTATATGTGTGTGTGCAGTGTGTGCGATGTGTGTGTATGTGTGTGTGTGTGCGGTGTGTGTATATGTGTGTGTGCAGTGTGTGCGATGTGTGTGTATGTGTGTGTGCAGTGTGTGCGGTGTGTGTGTATGTGTGTGTGTGCAGTGTGCGTGTGAGTGTGTGTCTATGTGTGTGTGCAGTGTGTGTGTGAGTGTGTCTCTGTATGTGCATGTGTGTGTATGTGTGTGTGTGTTCTTGTGTGTGCTTGTGTGTGTGTGTGTGTGTGCACATTTGTGCGTGCGCGCGTGTGTGTGTGTGTGTGAGAGAAAGCATATTTGGAGAGGACGCAGTGAACAGTGGCTCTGTGGAGGAACTCCCTGTCAAAACACAGAGCTCCTGACACAAAGCTGCCGGACGAAACTGAAGTGTCTCCCATACCTCAGAACCATGAGACCTGACACCGGCCCGGTGTGAAACACGCACACACACACACGTATACACACTCACACACACACGCACACACACACACACAGACACATACACACACCACACACACACACACACACACTCTCACACACAGACACGCACACACTCACACACATACACTCACACACACACACACACACTCTCACACACAGACACATACACACACCACACACACACACACTCTCACACACAGACACGCACACACACATGTGTGTGCACATGCACACACACCCACACACACACACACACACCACACACACACACACACACGCACACACACACTTTCTCACACACAAACACATACACACACACACTTTCACACACACATACACACACACTTTCTCACACCCACACACACATTCACACACACTCACGCACATAAACATATACGCACACACACATACATACACCCACACACACATAAACACACATACACACACACTTTCTCACACCCACACACACACACACACACACACACTCAGTTTTGCGCTGTTCCCTCTCCTTTCCCCTGCCGCCTGCAGTCTCTGTAGCTGGACTGATGCCTGCTGAGTAACCCACTACAAAGAGGTTCTGACTCAGACTCCTTCCTGTTTAGACAAGGTTCTGAGGAATTCACCGTCCGATCCGATCCGCGCGCTACCAGGGCCACGATGCTCCCGTCCCCATGGAGACGGCAGGGGCCGGGAGTTCCGGGCGTGCCCGACAGAGACCACGTCGTGGCGTGTGTTTCCTGGGTTCTTTTTCTCGTTTTAATGAATGCCGCCGTATCAAAGGGACGCGGTCTGATCCTCGTTGCTGCAAGCCCTGCCCTACAAACTGCCCATTGTTGAGCGGAGCAGAAACACTCCCCCGCACAGCAGAGCGGAGGTTCCGTAGCGAGGATCCCATGTGGTCCCCGCGCACACATCTGACTCCGGAGCGTGCGGAACAGCGGGTTCTAGATGAATGGCCGTTCTGTGCTTCAGTGGAATATGTTTGCAATCTTTCCGCCGTAAATTTTACAAAACACATCCGCAAAACAAAACAAATGTCACAATATAGGCATTTTTTTACGATCTCTTTGATGTTATCTAATTTGCGATAAGTAAAATTATTCATAAAAAACCCCCCCAAAAAAACCCCTATCTATATAGGAACAATGAAGCCAAGCAGGGTGTATATTCTGAAGCAGCACTGAGAGTCCCATCAGCTCAATGACCAATAAAATAAAACAAACAAAACAAAAACCTGCTACTACTTTTTAAAATGACATACTGTATATCATCGAGAGCATCCGGGCTTAAAAACATTGGACAGACATTTGTGTCTCATGTTCAGGCATACCGTATGCAATTTTTAAAGTGAAGCTTTCAATCCTATTACTGTAATGGGACCGCAATCGTGTTCTGCACTCCTTGTCCTTTGCATCTGTTTTGCCTTCTGTATTACTGCACTCGGGCCTTGGACTCTGGAAAGGCACAATATAAATAAAACTTATTATGATTATCTCATCATTACTCAACAACTTTCTCGTCCAGTATACTCAACAAGCATACTCGATAGTATGGACGGGCACTGAATCTGACAGAGTGCTGGAGAGCGGAGCAGCTGGAGGAGGCTGAATGTGTGCGGAGGATCATGGGAGGTAGTACTGCTGCTTCGCAGAGATGCCCGGGGCCAGATCTTAGTCATTACCACTCCTGTTTATCTATCTCCCATAAAACAGGCTCCCTCTCTCCCACACAGCCTTTATCAAAGTTCTGCTTTATTTTACACCGTTCTGATCCTTTTTTTCCCCTTTCAGGGCAAACACCATAAAACTCTTCATGTGAAGGAACGCAGAGTCGCAGAGTTGTGTAAATATTGTTAATATCAATACCTCCCCCCGCCGCCATCTTTGTGGCGTGTGGCGAGGATGAGTTAATCCGCTCCTCAGATGTCCGGAGGACGTCTGCCGCGGGAGCGAGGCGACGCACAGCAGTGGAGGCCTCTGGGAAGGCGTGGGTCCTCCCGCGCAGCGGAGCGCCCCTTAATAAAGTGTTTATGCGGGACCGAAGTGCCAGCGTGCCTTTCTGGGGGTCAAGAGGTCAATGAGCAGACAGCTGTGTGCGTATAGCTCGACAGTAAAATAGCTCTGTGTTAATTCACCTCTAACAGAGTATCTACGAGACAAATACACATCGCATGTACTCTGTCAGAGTAATAACGTTTACTTCATTAGGGTAAAATGTGCTTTCGCAGAGTTCATTTTTTGGCTGTTTTTTAAATTTTTTATTTCCAGGTGACACATCTGCTTTAAATTGGCCAGTGTTAAGTGTTATTTCTCGCTGACCTTGGTGGAAATACAGTGTACATTTGGCTGCCCTGGAACAATTCATTTTTAAATTAATCACAGAAAACCTTCTTCTTCTTTTTTTTTATATACATTTTGGTGCCAAACGTGGGCCTGCATATATTAAATTCCCGCCCTAATTTGGAATGTCCGATCTGCAACCACAGCCTCGTTCATGGCCGAACCCCACCGCTGATTCAGGGGAGTGTGGGCCATCGCGGTTCCCAGCTGCTCCTTTTCACACCACAGACTCCAGGCAAGCTCACACAGAGTAGAGTCAGAGGAGGACCTTCCGTATGCAGCCTTGACATGCAGAAAAAAATTCAAAAATATTATTATTATTTGTTTTCCACATAATGTACAACAGTTTCATCCGGGTGCTCCAGTTTCCCCCCACATTGTCCAAAGACATCGCAGCGGCATGAGAGAATGACTTTTTTCTTAAGCATCAGCTTTTAAAACAGAGTTTACGCATTGTCAATTGAACTTAATCCCTTGCACGGTGAATTTCCGTGATCGAAAGCAGCTTAACCACAATAGGACTTCTGTTCTTCCAAAATAACAATGGGGTTTTGTGCTTTCTGTCAGTAGGTTATGAAAAAAAGCCCAGAGGGAATATTTGGTTGTGCGGTTGATTCACTCTTACTGTTTACACAGCAATATGCAAATGTAACACTGACACTGCTGGTCTTCTCAGATTCACGTATGAATGAATTCTACCGTACAGTACACGGCCATATCGCTGGAATGAAAATGTCTTCTGGACAGGATGTGAAACAAAACAAATAAAACATATCAGCACTCCTGTTCGTGTCTTCTTAGCTTTCTTTCTTTGTTCTCAAAAAACCCCCCAAAATAATACGAATAAGGTAAACACATTTTAACGCTCGAAGCCTGCACTCGTTGGTGAAAAAACGGTGGCTGCAGTCTTAATTAGCGCGATGGCTGCCGCTATCGGCTTCCCTCCGGTGTTTAGGCCCCGGCGAGAGGCGAGAGGCGCAAACACAGCTCCCTTTTCAACTGGCGGGCCGTGACAGCGGAATGCAGCGACGTCGCCGCGGGCGACGGGGCGGGGCGATGGCATTCCGACAGCGACGCGGCGCGCTTCCTGACAGGAGGATGCTGGGAGATATCCGAAGAAGCTAGCAGTTGATTCTTAAGATAATAAACACCTGGGATTTTTCACTCACCGCGAGTCAGCGAGCGCAGAAGAAAGACTGCTCTGTTTTTTTCCCCCTCCGTGGGGATCGGCGTGACTGAACAGGTTTCGGCTGGCACCGTGGTAACCGTCTCAGGGTGTTGTCCGAGAGAGCTGGCACGGGAACAGGATATAATACAGGTCGGTAGAAATATAGATAGTCAGAGAATATGCAGTGAGCTCTGAAAGTCTTGGGACAAAGACATACTGTGTTTTTTCTTTTTTCTCGATTTGGTTCTGTACTCCACAGTTTTAAATTTGTCATTAAACAATTCACATGTGGTTAGTGCAGATTCTCTGATTTTATTATATAATATGTTTTAATACGTAGAAATTACAGCACATTTTATTCATAGCTCCCCTCCACATGCACACATGCACACATCAGGGTGCCATAATATTTGGGACAGATGGCTTGAAAGGTGCTTCTGATTAGTCAGGTGTGTTCAATCACATCCTTTGTACAGGTATAAGTACCACTACCTAGTCTTGATTTTTAAAAATTATTTTGATTGCCTTTTGCGAGTATGGTATTGGTGCCTCATTGTCAACAAGACAGAGATATGCTCTTTGCATGTACCTTTTTTGTTTTAACTGTAAGTCACTGTTCTATAACTCATAATGGATTTAATTACCAGTAGGGATTGTCACATCAGCATTGTAATGTTCAGTTAAGACAACTCTAATCACGTGTTGTGACCTTACACCTTTAAGGGTCAATGCTGGCACTGACGTGCACCTCTATCATTACTCAAATATCCCTCCAACTGTATCAGTTTGTATCACAAACCAGTGCCCCACACTGCACCATTTCCAGGACTGGTTGTGTACCGCCTCGAAGGGAAGAGGTTTAAAATGAGTTTATACAAGTTTAATCCCAACTGTATTTCAAAACAAACACGCACGGTAATAACCGTACAGAACAGACAGGCACAGATGTCATCATCATGGTTTCTTCTGGCATGAGAGAATGAGAGCAAACATGCTGTTCATTCCTGACGGAAGGCACTGTTTATCCCATCTCATTCTTTACGTATCATTTCCTGCAGTTGGGCACACGTCTAAAACAATAGCTCCCTTGATTATCCTCACCCCTGAGACAGAATCTTCCCCTTGTCCTAGGCAGGTGACACTGTTATTCTTAAGGCCAGGTGTTCAGCAGAACACTGAGGAGCTTGTGTTCATGTTCAAGGTGTGTGTGTGTGCGCATGTGGGTGTGTGTGCCTGTGTGTACGTCGGAGATGGGCTAGCACAATACTAACCCAATCGCCTTGATAGGTGTGAACTTTTGACAGTGCCATCTTCAGTGTGTAATTTGTCAGAAATCCTGGGATGAAAGCCTCTTAATGCCCCACATAATGCAGTTTAAATGAGCGTTCATTTCTGCGTCTGGGCCGCATGACAGTACGATTGGAAAAATGAAGATGTTGCTGAATCACTGTCATCAAAGTCACCACAGGCCCCTTGACACGTCACTCAAAGTGCGTCACATTTCTGCCTGAAATTGTTCAGGGGTACTAGTATTACATTAAAAATAATACATTATCTTTGTATTACTGATTAATGTTACTGATCTCCCACACTGATATCAATGTTCTGGTTACGAGGATTACAGTAGCAGAGACAGCAAGCTCTGTGTGTGTGTGTGTGTGTGTGTGTGTTTGTGTGTGTGTATGTGTGTGTGTGTGTGTGCACGCATGCATGTGTATTTGAGTGTGTGTGTTGGTGTGTGTGTGCACATGTGTATTTGTGTGTGTGTGTGCATGCATGTGTGTGTGCCTGCATGTGTGTTTTTGTGTGAGTGTGTGTGTGTTTATGGGTGCATGTAAGCATGTATGTGTTTGTGTGTCTTTGTATGTGTGTTTACGTGTGTGTGTGTGTGTGTGTGTGTGTGAGTGTGCACATGTGTGTGTGTCCTCCTCTGCCTCTTTCCTTCTGAATACACCTTGGGAATCTCAGGCTTCTGCAGACTTTGTACCTCAGTGAGGGGGATCTGTACCTCAGTGCGGGGAGAATCTGTACCTTATTGGAGAGGAGAAAAAAAATATTTAAATGAAAGACAAAAGCAATATTGTCCACACTCGCAGCAGACACTAATCCCTGAGTATTCACAAGAATGAAAGGTGTTTTCCAAACGCATCACGTACAATTACGCATTGTTAAGAATTTGGCAGCGGGTTTAAAAAAGAAAAAAAGCGTTGAGAACATTCCTACACGTTGTTGGCGCTCTCTGCTCGGGATCATTCTCTTATTAAAGCTGTAAATTGTCTGCCACTGGCATCATGACATCAGCTTTAAACGAGAAAAACAAAAAGCCATCAACAGAGAAACACGAGTTTGGATGCAAATGAGCCGAAACACCTGGCCGTTAATTGGGTGGAGTTGAGCGCTGTATTGACCTAAACACAGCTGCATCGCTTGGGAGTTGTATTGCCATCAACACGCCCAATATCTGCTCTGTCCGTGCCAGCGGTTTGCAGTAAAAATACAAATCTTTTCACTTTTAAATCACTGCTTTCCCTGGAGGTGTGGCTGTGTTCCTTCATCTCAACCTGCTCTCTTAACCCCCCTGCCCCCCCCCCCCCAAAAAAAAAAAAAACTAAAACAAATACAGACATCTCGAGGGGTGGACATCTAGGGTGAGAGATCTTTTCACATTAACCCTGCTGTAAAATCCAGCTATGCCCACTTCAAGCTGGTCATAACCTTGTCTAGCTGGGTATGAGCTGGTCATAGCACTGGTCTCGCTGGGTATGAGCTGGGAAACCAGCTAGAGCTGGTAGCCTGTATGTTTCAAAACATAGTTTGAGCTGGTCGAACCATGTATGTTTACGGGTAAAAAAGTGAATCCTGTACCCTAGGATTAAATTTCGCTGGCTGAGACTGTGCCAGTATGCACCATGAGAGTAACTTCATTGCACTAGCGGATGACAAAGCCTATGTTTTCTGTTGAAGATAGATAATATCTTAAGAAGAGCCTAAAGTCATGTAAACAGTCCACCACAAGTTCTAAGTGTGTAATTTGTAATTAGTGGGTGGGCCTAAGACCATACCTAATTCTAGGCTTTGTCGTTTCGATGTGTAAGATAATCCACTTGTGTGATTCCCCCTCTTGACAACTTGAAACAGGGGTGGGATTCCTCACACCGCCCCCCGCCCCCCTCCCCAGACCTCTGCACATCATACCATTTCTGTCAAATCTGGCATTGGGCTGGAGTGGGGGGCAGGGAGGGGGGGTTGTGGTGTTGTCTAGATTTGTTTCTGCACTTATCCCAAAACACAGTCTTTTAAGACACAGCAAGTTATGTGTGCAAGACAGTTGGATTTCATTCAACAGTAAAAAAAAAAAAAATGTGGTCAAAATGAGGAGGATGTTGTTTCTTTTCTTCTTCGTACTGTAAATGTATAGATTGTGGGCTGCATAATTCCCAAGAGACATTAATGTATGGCCTCGTTTTGAAGCTGCAGTGGGCCTAGTTCTCTGAAACATGACGTACGTATGTGTGTTTAGGTGGAGAACGCATTAAAATAGTGTGCGGTTTTACGCTTTATTTTTCTCGGTTTCACATTTAGGTAGGTCGTTCTGTGCGTACCGAGAGCACGTTCGCCCACCGACGTTCAGAATGACTGACGTCATGGAGTGGATTTATCCTGCCGTGTCCAATCGCGTCAGTTCGGACAGTGCAAATTGGGCCGGGTAATTGGTTCAACATTGCGCCGTCGCTTGGCGGTGTTTGGCTTGGCCGCGGTTCTGACTGGCAGCTGCAGAGTTTTCCTGATAGAGGCGGAAGACGCTCGGGGAAAAACAAAATGGCCGACTCCGGAGCGGGACGGCGCGGCGGTGACGACTCGGCGGGAGCCGGCCGTCATCGCCGCTGAGGTCGAGCGGTGGCGGACGGGCGTCCAGCTTCCCGCCAGGTGGTCCGCGCGACCCCCGACCTCCACCGGGAGCTGTTGCCAGGCGACAAGATCTGAGGCCCCCGCCCCCGTTTCTCCTCTCCCGGGCCTTCGCCGATAACACCAGTCTCGTTCCGAGAGACATCCCTGAAGGCCTCTAATCTCACTAATTACTAAATTAACCTCCTTATTTGCTTAGCGGAGACCCTTATATCCACAGCAACACACCTTGTTTACATATTCTACCGTTAAATAAAGTAATTCAGGTTGCCTTGCCCAAGGGTACAACGGTGGTGCCCCACCTACAATCTGAGCACAGCCTCTAAGATACAAGCCCTACCATGTCCAACCATTATACTCCCCTTCATAAATTATGTTATGAGTTATTTATGAGTAATTCATAAAATACAGTAGCTCAACAGAGAAAGGTTTTTTTTTTAGGATTCCCATTGCTACGCCCATTTGTGCCTTTTACTTAAATTCACTTTTTTTATATAACAGAAGCACACTCATTGGTGGCATAATCAGAGAGACGTCAACAAACTTGAGAAATCAAACTAATCCCATTTAGAAATCAAACTAATCACGTTGGTGCATGAAATAAAGTGACAACTCATGCAAGCAAATATGTTGATATAATATTTGAACTTTCCTTTTGAAGGTACCCAGGAAGCAGTTGAAGTGTGTTTTTTTAGGCCCTGTGCTCTACTGTAAGTACAGGAGACAGTGCTGGTTCCATCAGGCCTCTGTAAGCCCTTAAGAGCGTTCCACTGCAGGCTGGTACAGGGCCAGAGACAGCAGCCTGTGACCTCTCCTCCTGACGCACCAGGGCATGTTCCTGCAGACGCCTTATACGCACACACACACTCACACACACTCACACACACTCATACCCACACACACACTCACTTACACACACTCACACACTCACACACACTCACACACACACACACTCACACACACTCACACACTCTCTCACACACACACACACACACACACACTCACACACACTCACACACTCACACACACACTCACACACTCACACACACTCACACACTCTCACACACACACATACTCACACACACTCACACACTCACACACACACTCACACACACACCCACACACACACATTCACTCACACACACTCACGCACACTCACACACACTCACACACTCACACACATACGAGCATGCGCACACACACACACACACACACATACACACACACACACGAGCATGCACACACACACACACACACACACACATACACACACACACACACAAGCATGCGCACACGCACACACACACACACACGAGCATGCACACACACACACACATGAGCATGCACACACACACACACACACACACGAGCATGCGCCCATGCACACACAGACACATACACACACATAGACACCCAGATGTACCAAACACACATACCCACACATAGACACAGATGCACGCATGCACACACACACACACACACACACATACACACTCACACACACCACTTCTGCAAAGCAAACATAACCCAGTGTCCAAAACTGCATCATCGCAGAGACATCACAGTGACACGTAGGATGACGTCCTCTCTATGAATGATTGTACTATTTATAGCAGCAGTGAGATTATCAGATTATGTCTGACTGAATAGTTTCATAAAAAAAAAAAAAGATTGGAATGTTGACCACAAAAAGGTTATCTATGTGTATACATACCAATGCGTGTGTGTGTTTACATGTTAATGTATGTGTGTGTGTGTGTGTGTGTGTGTTTGTGTGTGTTTTTGTGATAGCCTGTTTTATCACCTGTGAGAGAAAGGCATGTCCACCCTATTACTATAAAAGCACCTTTTCATGCGCGGTCAGTGGAGAACTCTCTGAACCCAGAGTGGGACCTCTCTCAGGCCCAGAGCGGGACCTCTCTCAGACCCAGAGTGGGACCTCTCTCAGACTCAGAGTGGGACCTCTCTCAGGCCCAGAGCGGGACCTCTCTCAGGCCCAGAGCGGGACCTCTCTCAGACCGGGGGGGACCTCTCTCAGACCCAGAGAGGGACCTCTCTCAGACCCAGAGTGGGACCTCTCTCAGGCCCAGAGCGGGACCTCTCTCAGACCGGGGGGGGACCTCTCTCAGACCCAGAGTGGGACCTCTCTCAGACCGGGGGGGACCTCTCTCAGACCCAGAGAGGGACCTCTCTCAGACCCAACATGGGACCTCTCTCAGACCCAGAGAGGGACCTCTCAAAGACCCAGAGTGGGACCTCTCTCAGGCCCAGAGCGGGACCTCTCTCAGACCCAACATGGGACCTCTCTCAGACCCAGAGCGGGACCTCTCTCAGGCCCAGAGCGGGACCTCTCTCAGGCCCAGAGCGGGACCTCTCTCAGACCCAGAGCGGGACCTCTCTCAGACCGGGGGGGACCTCTCTCAGACCGGGGGGGACCTCTCTCAGACCGGGGGGGGACCTCTCTCAGGCCCAGAGCGGGACCTCTCTCAGACCGGGGGGGGACCTCTCTCAGGCCCAGAGCGGGACCTCTCTCAGACCGGGGGGGACCTCTCTCAGGCCCAGAGCGGGACCTCTCTCAGGCCCAGAGCGGGACCTCTCTCAGACCCAGAGTGGGACCTCTCTCAGGCCCAGAGCGGGACCTCTCTCAGGCCCAGAGTGGGACCTCTCTCAGACCCAACATGGGACCTCTCTCAGACCGGGGGGGGACCTCTCTCAGACCCAGAGTGGGACCTCTCTCAGACCCAGAGTGGGACCTCTCTCAGACCGGGGGGGGACCTCTCTCAGACCCAGAGCGGGACCTCTCTCAGGCCCAGAGCGGGACCTCTCTCAGGCCCAGAGCGGGACCTCTCTCAGACCCAGAGAGGGACCTCTCTCAGGCCCAGAGCGGGACCTCTCTCAGACCCAGCGCGGGACGGTGGCGGCTTCCACTCCGCACGGGGGGAACTGACTGACAACATTTGGAAAGTTCAGGTTTCAGTTTGGCTCCGCCGTCTGCCAAGAAAGTCGTTGAGGAGCGGGAGGGAGCCAACACAGCTTGACATTTCTCAGGAGCCAACGCAGGAACCATCAGGAAGACATTTTAATCACCGTCATACCCAGGAGCAGCGCTTTCCCTCCATAAATACTCCAGCACTCCTGGTGCATGGAGTGCACAGCTCATGGCTATATGAGGGACACAGACCAGTGGTAATGCTATCATGTCTTATCAATGTTTTTTAGCAAAAAAAATAGATAATGTCTTTGAATGCTTTTTCATTTGCATTCGCATATTATATATGTATATGTGCACTCAGTCAGCAGTTTATTCGGTAGACCTGTACACCATTTTTGACCATGGAATGATTGTTGTTGCCAGACAGGGTGGTTTGAGTATCCCAGAAAGTGCTGATCTCCTGTGATTTTCATGCACAGCAGTTTCTGGAGTTGGCAGAGAATGTTGCGAAAAACAAAAAAAGTGAGCAGCAGTTCTGCTGACAGAAACGCCTTGTTAATGAGAGAGGTCAGAGGAGAATGGCCGGACTGCTCGAAGCTGACAGGAAGGTGACAGTAACGCAAATAACCACGCATTGCAACAGTGGTATGCATCTCTGAATACACAATGCCTCAAACCTCTAAGTGGATGGGCTACAGCAGCAGACGACCAATAAGTAAAAAAACAATAGGTCTCATAAATACCTAATAAAGGGCTCACTGAGTGTATATTGTTAATGTAAGCCAGCACAGAAAAAAAACCCCATAGAATTGTGTTATTTATAACTGTGACAATAAGCATGCATGAACAGAGTAACTGAGGTAATATATGTTTGAAATTCCTAAATTATGATGCTTAATTTACAAAAAGGTTTCTGTTATAGCCTTTGGCTGGTACCGGCTTTCATAAGCAATTAATTATTGCTCCATCTGGCCGAAAAAGAAATCTCTTACAAAATCTCCTAAATATTTTCAGGCTTAGGTTACAATGGCCAACAATCAAACCAAATACAATCGTGCCTGCTTGTGTTGTACAATCTACCACACTTTATAATATCCTGACGTTGCTACGCAGAGCATTTCTTTGGTCTGGCGCGCTTATCTCCAGCATCCCATCCTTATGACCACATTGGCTCGATGGAATCGCATCATCTGTATGAGCAGAAGCAAGCCTCCCCACATATGAAACACCCTGAATGAAGCTGAAAGTGAAGTAATGATTTTTTCCCCCCCATAGCCCTGTGGGTGTGGGTGGCTATATATGGAAACAGATAAGTAATTAATACCCGAATGTTTCCACTCGGGGTGAGCGAGTTCTGCATTATTCGTATCTGTATCCGTATCCGGTCAACCAATTAAATGACCTATCAGTAGTTATATCCTTAATCTACGATCGGAACAAGTTCACACAACAGTCTCCTGACATGCACAAGAGAGAAGTGAGGACAGTAACAGCAGGCAGACATTTTTACTAATCTAAGGGGGAGGAGACAGGGATAAACTGGCCTATCACGAAACAACGTGATGTTATGCATTCGTCACTGAAGTACAGCTACCGCAGCCAATGTAAACAAATATAAATAAATAAAGCATGCCAATTCTCCGGTCACAGATAATGATCCAATTACTCGTACAAAACTTGTGATCTGGAAAAAGCCAATAATTGTTACGGGTACTCGTCTAAAACGAGTATCAGATCACCTCTAGTTTCCGCACAGAGTGACAGCTTAGATTTCCTAAAAGAGTAGCTCTGATGTGACACTTAGGTATGTGCACAACAGTGTCACACTAATTACACCATCAAAAAATGTAGTTAAGACTTTCTTAGTCAAATAAAGCTTTTGGCAAGAGTTATTAGAATGACAATCATACCCAGGAAGATTAACCCTCAAGCGACCAACATATTTTGCACAAACAAATGAACTAATGATCACATATGACTCCAATTTTAAACTAACAAAAAATTCAAGAAGTTTTTTTTATAAACATTTCATTAAACAATGTAAAATAAATTTTGTTTTCATAAAATAAAATAACATTTATTTATATTAAATGTATCTATATTATTAAATTCTGTGGCTATACATCCCTTGATCTCTTGTCCCTGCAGAAATGTGGATGATAATGATTCCTTCATCAAGTTGCATTGGCAGAATGTGTTGGTTTTCACAGGGGGCAGATGTGACCCCAAAGGATATGTCATCACTCCAAAGTAAGGCAGAAACCAGAGAGAAGTGGTATTGTATTTATGGAGGGCATGTTGCTTGAAAAAAGTCAATAAATTTTGGAAGGATCAAATATATTGCCATTAAGATATAAAAAAAAAATATATATAAATATAATAATATATATATGCCTGATATGACCCCAGTTGGTTTAAATGGGTTAAATGACTGTCACAGAAACAGGACAGCGTGAGTATCTCATTGTCCCGCCTCCAAACTACCCCAGCACCTCCAAACTACCCCAGCACCTCCAAACTACCCAGCCTCTCCAGAACCTCCAAACTACCCCAGCACCTCCAAACTACCCCAGCCTCTCCAGAACCTCCAAACTACCCCAGCACCTCCAAACTACCCCAGTCTCTCCAGAACCTCCAAACTACCCCAGAACCTCCAAAGTACCCCAGAACCTCCAAACTACCCCAGCCTCTCCAGCACCTCCAAACTACCCCAGCACCTCCAAACTACCCCAGTCTCTCCAGAACCTCCAAACGACTTCAGTACCTCCAAACTACCCCAGTCTCTCCAGAACCTCCAAACTACCCCAGTACCTCCAAACTACCCCAGTCTCTCCAGAGTCACCCCAGTCTCTCCAGCATCCAAGCTTCCTTGACATGGTCTAGAGCTGTGAAACACGCCCTTCCCATAATCTCTCCAGCTCTCTGATGGGACAAGAGGAAGTGCAGGGTACAGTGGGGGAACGGTGTGAGCTGAAATTTCATCGTCTGTTAGTTTGGGTGTAAATCACCGGGAACATGGAGGCAGAGTTGTGTGTGACCTGGGCCACACTTTCGGGCCTACATTTTTTACATTTTAGTCATTTGGCAGACGCTTTTCATCCAAAGCAACTTACAAGTGCATAGGTTCTTCCACAAGTTAAAAGCATCAAATCCATAACTAGCTAAACACACATGAAGATTTGTTCAAAACAAAAAGACAATAGTCATCATAAGTGCAATTTTTATTATTATTATTTTTTTTTTTTTTTAAGGGTTAGGGTTAGACGAGGGATATTGGGGGGGGATCAGGAGGGAGGACTAAGGTACAGTTTGAAAAGGTGTGTTTTTATTCTGCGTCGAAATAGGGGGAGGGATTCTGCTGTCCTGACAGTGGTAGGCAAGTCATTCCACCACTGAGGAACCAGAACGAAAAACAGGCGTGAACGTGCAGCTCGACCGCCAGGTGCACGTAGTGAGGGAACCGTAAGGCGACCAGAGCTGGCAGACCGGAGTGGTCTTGTTGGGGTGCAAGGAGCTTACTGTGTACGTGCTCCTGGATCCACCGCTGAGCCAGACCAGGCCACTCTCACAGCCTGAAACAAGGCACCACCAGGAAATGCACTTGTCAGTTTGGCAGTGGTTTGGAGCTCGCTTTTAAAGACAACATTTTATGCGCTTGACCCGGTATATTGCTCTTTATATTGGCCGGGTCTCCTTCATTTTTACTGTGTTACTTGTTACTGCGTGTTGGCAAGCCCATGCTGTTCAGCATTATTACTGTTATTAGAAACATGTTTGTGTTCTTTCCATGCTTGTGGCCCGCAATGACAAAGAGAAAATGAGCGAAAATTGTAATGTAGCACTCACAAAGACGACGCATTCAATGCCAAACCAATGAACAGCATAACACTTGAGAGATTTGTTAGAATTTGCTGGTGATTGAAGAAATATCCTCATAGCAATATATTTTCAAAAACATTTGCCAGTCATTCCTTATTTGTTATTACATTTTTATTATTTGTCATTTGTTTGAGATCAGAGTTCTTAAGGAAATTGAGTGTCAAACTCGCTCAAAACATATGTCATTTCCAATAAAATAGCACATCGTTACTTATTTAAACACTGCAATAATATTATACTTCCTTGCTGTGCCCATTACCAGAAAAGACACAATAGTCATGAAGTCATGAAGTCAAAAGTCATGGATAGGATGAGAGAATCTTGGTTCTAAAATACAAAGTAGAAATGTTCAAAAGAGAACTGATTTGATTTCCAGATTGCTCCTCATATTTACAAGATTTTGTTATAAAAGGCCCTATAAAGTTTTGGGCAGAGCTACAACTGCTGTTCCCAATGGCATTCCTCCAAAAACAACTGATGACTTTTTTTGTTAAAAAACAACAACAAAAAAACATGAAATATTACCGGAAAAATGTCCGCCCCCGTGCTAACCAACAACAGTTGAAGCGGGATGAATGCTCCCCTCGCATGGGGAAACGCCCCGCTCTCAGCCGTGGAGCCGAACGGCGGACGGGGAACAGGCCGAGAACAGCCCCACGCGGAAGGACATTCGCAGGGACGCAGAGTGTTTCTCGCTCGTTGGTATTAATCGGGTTCAGATGTAGAATAAAATACAGCTGCGGATCCCGACTCTCGCCGTTCTGTCCGTTGCGGAGGCGATTAAATCCATGAGTAAAAGATTAATTGCGGCCAGGATCTCTTCATCAGCAGCCAGCGCATCAGCGAGGTGCCTTCTGTGTTTGGGGGGGGGGGGTATAATCCCCCCACACTGTTGGCTGGTGGTCAGAATTTGGCCAGGTCTCTGTTTTGCAGCCAGACCACATCCTGCGTGCTCCCACTTGCCCTTGAGCTGTGCACAAAGACTTCAAGACTTCCACCGTTTCGAGAAGCAGCAGTGCGGCTGTTGGGTGGTCTTCCTGCGACTCATGCCTGTGTGAGCCCGGACTCCCGACTCACCAAAAACAGAGAGTTTTCCAAACGTTACTAAAATGTTCTCGCAGTGCTATGACAGTGCTGTGAAACTGCAGCGACGTTGTGAGAACGCTTTTACGTTACAGTAGCTGGGCTCCCGGGTGATAAGAAGTGAGCGGCAGCTTGAATTTCAAAACGGGAAGAAGAAAATTGTAGCGGCAGTGTAGTCTACGTGTCAATCAAGTACCTTCTCGTCTTCATTACTTGGGTAATCAAACGGTCATCCAAGCCACGAGTCTGACCGCAGTGTCAGCAAATTATAATCACCCGCTACCAGCGGAGAAACCAATATCCCCGTGTCCGACAATCACCCAGAGCCTGATCACAAGGCCCAACCCTCTCCATTAATCAAAACTGACAGCCATATCAGGCTCCCAAACGCTCACCACTGTTTATTTGAAATAGCCCTTTTATTAGCATTGAGAGAAGAAAATATTTTCCTAAGTGTGTTTTTCTTTTAAGTTGTAGGTTTTGAAATGATTTTTACCCCTTTCCCTGCTTCCAGATGTCAGCCGAGTTGAGCTGTAACTCATTCTGAAGGTGCCATTTGAACCAAATCAGTCATGATATACGGATAGGGCTGTCCTGCCCACTCTTCCGGCCATGAACTGTAGTAATCTGGAGTCACAGCGAGTGTAGGCAGACATAACGAGGTAAATCTCGGATTTATATCTTTTTTCCCTCTTTCTATCAAATGATATAATTGGCAGCTCTAATGATTTCGCTTGTGTAACACTTCATTTTCCACATAAATTTCGGCGCAGTGACTGCACCATTGGACCCAAGAGAGGAATACGCTCCGAAGCATGCGAGCCATATTGAAGAACTCCATTTCCCAGGGTGCATTAGAGCTGCGTGTCAGTATAATGCGAGCAGAAAGAAGCCCGCTTTTCCAACGCAGCTCCGCTCCCGGCGGGTTCCAGGCACGGAAGATTCGAGAGCCGGGATGTCATAATAATTCTCCCGATGAGGTCATCAAGGTTGATGGATTGACGGCAGAGCGCTCCTTGAAGACGACAGCCCTCTGTTCTAGATTCCGCGGGGCAGATGTGTTAGCTTTGCGCCGGGTTTATACCGTGGGCACGGTTTCAGCGCGGTCCTCATCGCCGGGCGTCCAAAAGAAGCTGTTTTTATTACCGCACTGTCTCCTCGAATGAAGACACTAGCATTTCTCAATAAGCGAAAGCAGTTTCTTTTTTTTTTCTTTCTCAGAAACGCGGACGCTGCGAGCCTTTGACGCGCAGAATTTATTCGGGCCGCGAGAACTGCTCTCTCACCTCCGGGTTCTCTGCAACTTCTCAGAACCTGGCAACCGGGGAGCGCTGCTCCAGATGTGGGTCTGATCAGCAACAGAGACACATGCCGGTGCTCAAAGGCCCTCGCAGTTATTATTATTATTATTATTATTATTACCAATTAATCCCTTTATTTATTTATTGCACAGCCAAAAACGTTGACTTGGTAGCTGTAATTTTGATTAGATCAAGGTTGATTCCCACAGTCTGGGGGCCAAGTCCCCCTGGCACCACTCACTCCTACTTTTTAAATTTTTAAAAATGTATTCAAAATTATTTAAAAAATGATAATAATACACACAAGGTTAAAAACAGACAGTTACTGAAGCCGGTGTCATCTTAGACATTCTGCTACGGTACATTCAGAGATTTTCAACTGAACTAAAAAAAAAAAAAAAGATTCACTTACGATGGACTAACCCTGAATAAACAAAATCAACGTTCCTCTCTCTCTCTCTCTCTCTCTCTCTCTCACTCTACTCTCTCCCGCTCTGTGCTGCCCCCTTCTCTCCTCATTAAAACCTGTCTGTTTGATGACCACCGCAGGAAAGAGAGCGGGGTCTGCGGTGGGCGTCGGGGCCGACCGTAGCGTAGAAAACGTCCGGAGTGCCGAGCCCCAGCTCGGGAGCGTGTTCTCCTCTCTAACTCGTAAGCATAACAAAATCTTCCGTTGCCATCTGTTCAAATGAAAACATGTGTAACTTCAGTTCTGTGCCCTTGGCTGAAGGCATTCCGCTGGGAATTCTTGTGGAAAACTTCATACTTTAGCAATAATTTGCGGGCGGCTAATTTGCTCCCTTGTTAGAGTTTACATTCCTGTGTGTGACATGATCTATTTTTATAGCAATCGCATCTGAAAAGGGTTTACATGACATGTTAAGTCTGCAGAGTTATAATGTGTCTCTGAAAAGGAAAGAGAGTGATATTTAAATTTACCTTGTATTTGGAGTTTCCTACATTACACTCTGGCTTCCCCTCATTTTCGCAGATTTAAATCCACCTTCTTCCGTTTAGACATCCTTAAAACTGTGAAAAGATTGTTATTTTTTAAACGGGAAGAGCAGAATTCTACTTCAGGAAGGATGGTTAGAGAAATGCACTGTGTACGCAGAGACAGTCTTTTATTTACTTGATTTTTTCAAAGGGACATTTTTTTTTAGCTACGTTTGCATTTGTTGAAATTCTGTGCAAGAGATCAGCGTTCAATCGAAAGTTTAGCTTGGCTCACTGAAGTATTATGGGTACATTGCAAACCTTTTCCATCCTGAAGTTATCCTCGCCTGACGTTGCCTTTAAACCGGGCCTTCTTCAGCGTTTTAAGGGATTTCACCGTTGCCTGCACTGTATCAGGTGGCAGCGTATAGTCTATTTTTAGGAGCACACCGTTCATGTTGAAAATGTTGTGTAAGGATTAGCTCAACATGCCCCTCTTCTCGCGCTAAAATTAGAACAAATATGAACTATTGTGATTCTTAAGCCGGTTTCAGTTTACACCCTCTCTGCGTCTCGAACTACGCAGCTCACAACTTCCAAAACGTGACCCGCCGTCTGGTTAGGGGTCGACTTTTACGATAAATACTTCTGATGGCAGTAATGGGCACTGTCCCAATCTGTTGTTTCCTGAAGTATACATTCTCCGTCCATTACGGCTCCTCTGGGCCTATGCACCTGGCTCTGGAGTCAGTATCCCAGTGGCAAGACACTCCAAACATGGAAGCTATTACCTTCATGTTTTTGGGCAAAGTTTGATTTAGTCATGCTGTAACACAGGGGTGTTTTTAAAATAGATTGCTGGCCAGCTATTCCAGCACTTGCATCTGTGTCTGCTCCAGGTCTCAAACCAGTCAATCAAAGCCACTTGTCACTCTACTGTGTACTGCTTTGTGTTTCATAGTTTGAAATGAGTTTACATGTTTGTTTTTTTTCCTCTGAAAATGGGCTGTAATTAAATGTCTGTGACCTTTAGCCAAGTCATTCCACAGCTGAGTCTTTTATGAGGCAACAAAGCGTCCCTGTTAACTTGTGTTTTACCACAACATCTTTACACACACACACACACACACACACCATGAAAAGACTAACCCTGTTCAAACACTTTTTGTCATGTCATAGGAAAGGTCTTTGAAAGGGGAATTCCATAGCGCAAAAATTATACCTGGGTTACTGCTTTTTTTTTCTTTTTTCCAGGACAATGCCTCCAATTCTCACACATTAATTGCTTCTGGAAAAAAAGGAAAAGCATTTTCTATTTTTAAACTACATTTCTGAAAAGCTATTTCAGTGTCATGAACATTCTGCCAGAGCATGCCATCATTGAACAATCATTCCACAGTTCTACAGTCCTAGAGCTCCAGCATTCCATAGTTCCAGAGTTCCAGGCTGGTTGTCTCTCTGAGCTCCAGTAGGCTGGCTGTCTCTCGGAGCTCCAGTAGGATGGCTGTCTCTCTGAGCTCCAGTAGGCTGGCTGTCTCTCTGAGCTCCAGTAGGCTGGCTGTTTCTCTGAGCTCCAGTAGGCTGGCTGTCTCTCTGAGCTCCAGTAGGCTGGCTGTCTCTCTGAGCTCCAGTAGGCTGGCTGTCTCTCTGAGCTCCAGTAGGCTGGCTGTCTCTCTGAGCTCCAGTAGGATGGCTGTCTCTCTGTGCTCCAGTAGGCTGGCTGTCTCTCTGAGCTCCAGTAGACTGGCTGTTTCTCTGAGCTCCAGTAGGCTGGCTGTCTCTCTGAGCTCCAGTAGTCTGGCTGTCTCTCTGAGCTCCAGTAGGATGGCTGTCTCTCTGAGCTCCAGTAGGCTGGCTGTCTCTCTGAGCTCCAGTAGGCTGGTTGTCTCTCTGAGCTCCAGTAGGCTGGTTGTCTCTCTGAGCTCCAGTAGGCTGGCTGTCTCTCTGAGCTCCAGTAGGCTGGCTGTCTCTCTGAGCTCCAGTAGGCTGGCTGTCTCTCTGAGCTCCAGTAGGCTGGCTGTCTCTCTGAGCTCCAGTAGGCTGGTTGTCTCTATGATGAGGAGCTCCACAGGGGGCCCTTTGGGGCCTCTTGGCCCAGCTCTGTTCGCTGTCGGAATCCACAGTGGAGGTGAATAAAGCACCAGGAAAACGAAAACAAATGGGCAGTCCGAACACCCCCCAGGGGAGAGAGAGAGAGAGAGAGAGAGAGAGAGAGAGAGAGCCCTTCCAGGTTCATGGTAATCTTAACCTGGAACACTGCTCACCCCCTGTTTCTTTTCACATGACATCATAGCCCAGCGGAGAAGGCCATTATCAGCTCCAGCGCTCTGACCCAACCTCCCCCCTAAATGCACACACATGCATGCGCACACACACACACACACACACACACACATACACACACACTCACATACCGGCACACACAGTTACAGGCGCACACACACGCACGCCTACACACACAGACTCACTCACACACACATACACACGCACGCACACACACATGCACATGCACTCACACACACACTCACATACAGGCACATGAACATGCATACATACACACACTCACATACAGGCACATGCACACACACTCACATACACACACACACACACTCGCATACAGGCACATGCACACACACTCACACACACACACACACACACACACACTCACATACACACACACACACACTCACTTACAGGCACATGCACATGCACACGCACTCACACACAGTCACACACTCACATACAGGCACATGCACACACACACACACACACACACACACTCACATACACACACACACACACACACTCACATACAGGCACATGAACACACACACACACACACACACACACACACACACACCCTTTACGCGCCTCACTGAAGAACAGCACATCAGCAGAAGTGGAGAGGTTGGGCGGGTGGACAGTGCTGGGGACACCCAGCTGGGTCGGGAACCCACAGCCGGGTCTGGAACCCACAGCCGTCAGCACCGCCCCACGGCTCCTCATCCCTGTTCGCTTCGGGCCGGCACTCTCTGTGACCCGCAAAATGTCCTGTTATTGCTTTCATGCAATATTACTTCCTGTGTTCTTTGCACAAAAGACTCACGTCGGTTCTCATGTAGAGACTCATTTGTTTATCGTGTGTGTGTGCGTATGTGTGGGCGTGTGTGTGTGCGTATGTATTTGTGTGTGCATGTATTTATGCGTGCGTGTGTGTGTATGTGTGTGCGTGTATTTGTGGGCGTGTGTGTGTGCATATGTATTTGTGTGTGTGCATGTGTGAGTGTGTGTATGTGCGTGTATGTGTGGGCGTGTGCGTATGTATGTGTGTGCGTGTATATATTTGTGTGTGCGCGCGTGTGTGTGTGTGTGTGTCCTCCTCACCTCATATGACACCAGTCTGTGCGTTTTCACACTCCCTGGTGACTGCAGGCCAGAGTCACTGTGACTGAGCCTCTCTCTCCGTGATTACAGACACACGTCGGGGGACGGCTCACTCCGCTGAATAAACCTGTTTATCACGTCACCCAAACACTCACGTATCCCAGAGATGCTCACTGATTGAGGCTAAGGTGAAAAAGACGTAACTTCTGTGCTGGGATTATGGGATTTTGAGATCACCCCAAGGCAGTTTGATTGGTTTCCTCTTCACCGCTGCGAAGTGCTGTCACAGTGTCTTAATCACATACTTTAGTTGTTATAGCATAGGGGAACTTGGACGGTAACACAGTTGTGGTAATTACTTGGCTTTCTTTGGTTTCGACAATTTGGGCCCAGTCTCTCACTCTCCGTCGGTTGATTTCACGTCTTCACGTTAGGTAAGAGCAGTAAGAGAGCCGAACCTTTTGTATAAATGTCCAAATCATTTATTTTTCTGAACCCAGGAGTGTAGGCCTACCAAAAATTCATGAAGATGCAAAGTAGAGTCCACAATACTAGGATTCGAACGTATAACTCGAAAGGCAGTTTTTAGAAAGTAATATTGCCGGAGCTAAAGTGCAACAAACAAGAATTCGTTGGGAAGGTGGGAAAAGCTAACAGACGATGGATAAGGAGATCTCCACTTCTTCACATTGGCCGTAGGTGCCAGAGTTCTCTGACGGTAGAATAACAGTGTGGGGTTCACACCCTCCTCTCAGCCCCCTCAGAAGCCTCCCCAAACATGTAGGTGTTGTTTATTCCCCAGTGTAATCACTCGCATTCACCCCACTTAATCCACTCAAGAGGCCGTGCCCTCCGTGTGAATCTGCTCTCACCCGGTGCGGTTGCCAAGCGTCGACGCGGCGACGCGATCGTCAGCCCGTCCCACTGTGATGATGTCACAAAGCCACGCACCCCTGCCGCGTGTTTATCTGCGTGCCTTTTGTCACGTCGATGCTGCGGGGCTCTCCGGCCCTTCTTCTCTCCGCGGTGGCTATCTGGGGGCCTGTCTGCAGGTGTGCCCCAGGACAAAGGAGCCCGGGGCCCATATGGTCACACCCTGCTGTCACTGGGGCAGTGCCTCCATCTGCCCTGTCATCAGACAGGCCTGGCGAATTAGCATACGCAGTCTTGCCGGGGGTCAAGTTCTTTTTGGAGCCCGATTTGGCGTTTGCGAGCAAATTCCCGAAGCAGGGGGCACAGTAGCAGGAAGAGCCTTTCCAGGAGGTTTCAAAAACTCCCAGCCATTCGGTCCTTTAGGTGGATTTTTCCGCGCTTCCCGTAATCCCACATCTGGGAAGCAGCCAGGGAAGGACTGCTGGTTCGCTGACTCGCCAGCTCTGTGTCTCTGAGTAAATAAGAGCGGAGGTCAGGGAGGGGCAGGGAAGCCTGGACGTCCTGGTTAATGTCTCCGTGAGTCCTTGTCGGATGGGGGGGGGGGGAGGCTAGGAAGACACTGCCAGGTTAACTTAAACGGGGGGAGGGCACACTTCATGGGGTGATACTGAAGTACACACTCCTGATTAATTTTGTGAGTGCAGAAACACAGGCACTTCAGGGGAAATACAATAAAGCAAACAAACAAACAAACAAGCTCGCCTTACACAGAGAACATGTCATAAAGATGCAAACCAAACAAAGCAGCTTGATTGAACAGTCTATATCTAGCATCTAGCCAGCCTTCAAGAATCTCCTTGGGGGCGGGGGGGGGGCACACAGAGGAAGAATCTCCAGATGCATTTAGAGAATACAGAAACACAGGCACTTCAGGAGAAAAGCTATAAAACAAACAAATCCTGCCATATACAGAGAGAGCAGGGGTCTGGTCGTTATACAGTTAGGTGTCTAAGTGCACTGAGTAAAACCCAGACCCCAACATAAACCGGAACATGGACTGAAGTAAAAAGAACTGTTCCGGGTTTTACTCAGTGCAGTTATCTCAGTAATCCTGCTTTGTGGAACAGGCCCCAGGTGGGAGAGATGCAAACTAAATAAATAGATCCAGCAGTCTCCATTTAGGCTCCATATCCTTCATAAAAGGCTGGACCAAGGACACTGGACCTACCCAAGGCTAATAGGCTAAATCAACCTACAGGCCTGTGGAGGATGGACGTCCCCCTATAGCCGGGTTCCTCTCGACATTTCTTCCCATCAGGGACTTTTTTCTCGCCACTGTTTGAGGGCTTTTCTCCAACTAGGGAGTCGTTAGCCTCATACGCTATTCGGGGGCTCAGGGCCTTCTGTAATTATGTAAAACGTCTTCGGGACAGTCTGCTGTGAAAAGCGCGACACACATAGAGTTGAATTGAAGTGCGATTCAACCTCAGGTGCTCATGGCAGAAGGCGAAGCCACTTCCTGTAGGTCCCCTGTAGGTCTCTTTGGCCTTCGGCGAGGGTCTGACGGCAGCCCAAAAAAAGACCGGTTCCTTCCCCCCACCCCTTCCTGAGTCACAGGGCTGCTGGATCACGAACGATAGCAAGGAACTTCATAATGTAATATGACTTTAGCATTTAAAATAACCATTTATAATTTGTTCAAATGTGAACGCTCAAAGCCCTCAGTCTGTATTCAATCAAAATTTTACTTCAACTTCCAAGTAAAAGGAAGAATGGCCCTTTATCCCCAGAAGCTCAGTTTGGTGATAGTTTTAGCATGTTTGTGAAGAAAAAATATATAGCGTATACATTCACACTAGGAACATTTTTACTTTATTACACCTACTTATTCATGCGATTATCTAATCAGCCAATTGTTTGGCAGCAGTCAACCATCAGAATGGGGAACATATGTGATCGAAGTGACTTTGATCGCGGAATGATTGTTGGTGGCAGACAGGGTGGTTTGAGTATCTCAGAAACTGCTAATCTCCGGGGATTTTCACGCACGCCAGTGTATAGAGTTGGCAATGAATGGTGCAAAAAAAACAGCAGCAGCAGTTCTGCAGACAGAAATGCCTTGTTAATGATAGAGGTCAGAGGAGAATGCCCAGACAGGTCAAAGCTGACAGGAAGGTGACAGTAACGCAAATAACCACACATTACAACAGTGGTAGGCAGAAGAGCATCTCTGAACACACAACGCATGATAACTCTAAGTGGATAGGCTGCAGCAGAAGAAGTTTAAAAAATAAGTCTAATAAATCCCTAATAAAGTGCTCGCTGAGTGTATATTTCTGTAACTTTTGAGTCAAAGTTAAATAAAATCCCAGCCTCTGAGTGTCACCACTGCCTCTCTGAAAAGAAAACCCTTAGTCCTCGATGCTGCGTCAGATCGTGGCTAGTATAAGAGTTTCCACCAAGGGCAGAAACAAAATATGGAAACTTGCTGTCGTGACAACACGGCCAAGCCAGAGATCGCATGTTGCTTTTTGTTCCTTTATTATTGCTGGAATGCGTAACTCCTTCCAGTGCCTTTACTTGCAATCAAACTCACCGTCACCTTAGACAAAAATTTGTCTTTATTTGGTTGCACCATTCTTTACAGTTTAAAAGGTTTTCTTAAAAAATGTTTTAAGCAATTGTGCTCAACATTACAAACACAAACCTGATAATAGTCATGTGAACACGATAAAAATAATTCTGACAAAAACAAAAAGCAACAATAACAAAACAAAAATTCAAGAATATATCTGGACCGGGTTTCTCTTTTTGAGGCTTCTACCAGCCCCCCAAAAAGGTGCTTTACTTTAGAAAATAAAATAAACATGTGGGCAATGTAGGCTACATGGGTGAATAACACCCCTGAGGCCCACTGTCACATTTGGCTGTGTCACTCTGGGTAACCCTTAAACCCTGGTTTGGCTGTGTAACCCTGGCTAACCCTTACACCCTGGTTTGGCTGTGTCACTCTGGGTAACCCTTAAACCCTGGTTTGGCTGTGTAACCCTGGGTGACCCTTACACCCTGGTTTGGCTGTGTAACCCTGGCTAACCCTTACAACCTGGTTTGGCTGTGTCACCCTGGGTAACCCTTACACCCTGGTTTGGCTGTGTCACTCTGGGTAACCCTTACACCCTGGTTTGGCTGTGTAACCCTGGGTAACCCTTACACCCTGGTTTGGCTGACTCACCCTGGGTAACCCTTACACCCTGGTTTGGCTGTGTAACCCTGGGTAACCCTTACACCCTGGTTTGGCTGTGTCACTCTGGGTAACCCGTACACCCTGGTTTGGCTGTGTAACCCTGGGTAACCATTACACCCTGGTTTGGCTGTGTAACCCTGGGTAACCCTCACACGTGTCCTGATCATGCCCTGGAACAGGCGAGTGGAAAAGAGAACAGGGAACTTTCTCGGGTTTCTCTGAGTTCAGGTTCCGTCAGTGCATAATGGAACTGGCGTGTTCTTCCGTTACGGAAATGGAGCGCACTACAGTACATTGCAAAATATGTGGACATTTTTTTTCAATATATAATTGTTAATACATCCTCCTGAAGGATAAAAAAGAAGTTTAGCTATTTACATTTTATTTACATTTTATTTTTAAATAATTCAAGGGTCTTGGTGCAATAGGTGAAAAATATAATTGAATTACATTTTTATTTTGTGTCCCTTCCAGTGTTGTTTTCAGAATAGTGAACTACTTGGTTCCAGAGATTAGCACTAAAGACCATACAGGGGATACAAATACACTGTGGCTCTCAGAATAATGCTTCACAATGAGTATTATACATTGCAAAAACATCAATTTTTTCAGAAATATAGCAAAATGTTTTAATGTGTTTAAGTGTACCAACCATTTATTTTTATTTTATACATGTAAGACATTATACATTTGTAAATGTGTACGATATATTTGTGTAAAACTATGACACATTTATAAAATCTTTCAAACAAAATATTTGACAACTTTAGAATTATTATATATTTCAAGCATTTTCTACATTTTTAAAAGTGCTTAACAAAAAAGTATTTTGTTTAATTGGTTTTATCTTGCAATTGCATATTTAATATTGAGTCAGGAAAAAAATGTCATTAGGTTAAATGTGATGACAAAATAATGATTTATTTTTTCAATGTGGGAAAGAAAATGTTGCATTTGCCTCCCCATGCTCTCAGTTATGTTAAAGTCAGTGTTCTCTTTATTCAACATCACAGCTATAATGGAGTTATATTCATTCCACAAACATCACCAAACCGGTTCAATCAGCTGTCATCCTGTCTTCAATATCTGTCAATCACAGTGTTTCCTCAACAGAGGTAACGATCTGTAGAAATCACAAATTAAAACGTTTAAAAGTTAATACGGCATTCTGTCAAAGTGAAATGCGAAATGAATAGCGCTGAGCAGACTGTGTTTGGACGGTCTGAGTCAGGACTTTTTTGCCTTCGGGGAGCAGGCTTACGTGGAGTGCCTGCTCTGTCCGCGGCTCCACGTCCTGTCACGGTTTTTTAAGAAGCTCCACTTCAGCGGCGGACCCCTGCTTCTGTTTGAACAGTGCGGGCTGAGGGTGGTATGCGTCTCCGGTGGGGTGGGGTGACAGTCGGGTGAAAGACGGGTTTAAGAGGGGGCTGCCTCGTGACTCTCGAGTGTTGACACGCGCTTGCCTTCCTCTCTCATGTGGGCCCAGTGAGACGGGACCTGCAGGAACAAGCCCCCCTGCTGGTGCCACCGTTACCGTGGACAACGGGGGGCCTGTTTCGTTTTATAACACCTCACCCAGGTACCCCCGCCAACACTCCCATAGAAACCCCCCACCCACACTCGCACACACACACACACACACACACTCACACACACACACACACACACACACACACACTCACACACGCGCACACACACACACACACATACACACACACTCACACACACACACTCACACACACACACACACATGCACACGCACACTCACACGCACACACACACTCACACACACACACACACACACACACACACCCGCTTCCTGCCCTTGATCTGGAAGCAATGGTATATTTACAGTGTTTGTATTAACATTCCCTGACATACGGGTCACTACTTGAGCAATGTCAATGCAGCAATGTCAGCATTGGAGGTTTGGAAGGGCCGGGTGTTGATGTACAGTAAAAACAGCACAGGTGCCCTTCTGAGGCTGCACACCCTGCATGAACATCCATCTGGGTCTGAAGAGACACGACTGCGATGGTCGCTATGCAACGACAGGAGCTAGATCAGTCCAAATCATCAGCAAAAAAAAAAAAAATTGGTGACCTGCTCTTGACTTTTCTGATAGTTTTAGTCTCTACAGGGTGTTGCTGTAAAAAAGCATAGATGCTCAGTCGACCTACACTGGACGGATACAGGTTCATAATAAATTATCAAAATGTCTCCTATGTCAAAGCAATTGTCGAGCTGCTCTTGAGTTTCTTTTGTTATTTTTTATCGCTTGAAAAAGGAACCAAAGAAATGTCTAATTTTCAGGATATTACAGATTTTTCCCTTCCCTAAACGGTCCTTGGACTTCTCATACTTTCTATGATACAGGTGCTGTCGTTCCTTCTGGAACAGAACTGGAAGCTGAAGACATTGTGGATGAAGGCCCTGGTCAAATTGCTGTGTTCCATATTCCATTAATGCCACAAGAGTTTATCCATCAGAGGACCTGCTCCGTTCAGCCCATTCCCTCTCTCATGCATGGCCTGGAAAAGTAAGTAAGTAAGGAAATTTTATTTATATCAGCACCTTTCAAGCATAAGAGCACAAGGTGCTTCACAAACAGCACACAAAAAGAAAACAAGAATTAGACAAGACAGCACCAATAAAATATAAAAGAGATAAAAAATACACAAAACATCAAACATTAAATATTAAAAGCCATTTTATAAAAGTGAGTCTTGAGCTGGGACTTAAAAAGTGGACACGGAGGAAGCTGTTCTGATATCCGAAGGAAGGCTGTTCCAAAGTCTGGGCGCTACGACCGAAAAAGCACGACCACCGAAGACTGGATGTAAAGGAGAAAAAGGGATTTCTGGGAAGTGTGGGAGGAGGGGAAGCGGCCCTCTTTGAATGGCGCGGGTTGATTGTACGAGGAGATTGCAGGAATTTCCTCTGGCTGACACGGGGTCTTTGCGAGCGGATTCCGGGCAAATTGCTCTGAGATCCCCGAAGAATGTACTTCAGCCGCGGGGAGAGACTACGCGGTACCTAGAGGCGTGGCTTGCGGATCTCAGCGCTTACGGCGGGATTAGCCGCTCGGTCGTTTCGTGAAGCGGCGCACCTCTCCTTTCTCACGCCGAATGAGGGGGCCGCACTCCCTCCGCCTCTGTTTCCGTTCCGTTTATCCGTCAGCCCTGTCCGTTTAAAAAAAGGTGAAAAACAACGACACTCAGTCCTCCTCAAGGACGACCTGCAGTTTGTCAGATGCTCTCTGACACACAGGGTGCCTCGCGGGAATGATTATGTAAGCTAATCAGCCGCAGCGGGGGGATGTAAGAGTGAAAATGCTGTGATGTCATCCGTCAGACCCGGGCGTACGCCGGAGAAACGCGTGTCGTTCGGAGTCTCTCGGAGGCGTCTCGTGCGCGCGTAGACGCTGCCGGACTTTCCCGAGCAGAAGCAGAGTCAGGCAGAGAAACTCCGTCCCGCCTTGCATGGGTTTGATTATATCACACAAGCGCAAGTTTAAGAAATATGAAAAGGAACTAAGCCTTTGTTTTAATCACTGCCAGAGGGGGGAAAATGGCTAGAACGACTAAATAACATCGACCACAGGAGGCATCTGTAAGCCAGCCTCCCTCAGCGTTCCACATCCAGTATGTTGCCTTTAGCCCAACATTAAATAAAACATCAAAATGTTTCTGTTCCCTCCTTCAGAATTTTTAGCAGTCTGCCTTTTCTTTACTTTGTTACAGCAAACAATCATGGCACAGTGAAAGGTGGTGAGAAGGATGTGGAGTTGGAACTGGCTTAAACACTTACCGTTTTCCTGGAATGCGTCTGGTGCCAGGACAACAGATATTAGACCTTAACTTCCAACAGAAGAAAAAAAAAAAAGACATGAATGTTGGAAAAGTCTCTTTCTACCATTTGTGCATTTCAGTTTGGAATTAATGCAAAACATGTGTTTGTGTTGGAGTCGACTGGATTCTCCCTTAAATATTAAATAGGTTTCTGCTAATTCATATGATTTCCTTGGAAGCTAATACACATCTTCTCAGGCCAGCCTACAGGGGAAAGAACTGCTGTACTTTGTCCTTTGTCTACATGCCTTTGTGCATGCATGTCCGTAACGAAGCGGCCAGTCGGGTATGTGCAGTTCTGTTGTTTTAATAACCGCTTCAGCAGCAGTGGTCATGCAGGCACCTTGTACCCTGCATGAGTCTGTAGGCCATTCACAGGACAGCGATGATGAGGCAGGCAGCTCATATCCACCACGACCCCTGACCTAGCCCATGATCTGCACTTTAGACCAGGCCACATCCCAACACAGCTACTAATGTAGAGGTTACCTGACAACTGAGACCTTAATGTCTACATCTTTGTTAATGCATTCATACAACATTGTTCGAAAGCTACACTAGTTAATGCCAGTTCATATTATAATGACAAATTTTTTTAAATACTTTTTTTATTTATTTGTTAATAGTTAACAAACACATTGGCATTTTTACTTAATGCTTGATTCGTGTATCTGCCCATGATTATTTAAAGTTACCAACAGCGTACATTCGTGAATTCCAATTTGTGTACCCTCATGGTGAAGTGGGCCCGCCCCTCCGTCCGAGCCCAGACAGCTGAGACTGCACCCTTATTCATGGGCCCAGCCTCGGGGCCTTCCCTCCCCAGCACGCCCGCCCGCCATCCACCACACAGCCCTGGGAAGCTCTCTCCCGTGTTTCCACATCCCCGGCCAAAGCTCGGTCCCTTTCACCAGGGGTCAGCGTCTGAGGACTCCGAAGAAAGGGGGGAAAGAAAGAAGGATTTGTTTTTCACGTTATGTCCCATTTATTTAAACTCCGCAGGAAACGTATCGACAGAAACAAGTCAACAAAAAACCTTGAGCTCATAACAACGCTCCTAAAAGGGACCGAACGGGGGGACGGACGCGATGGAACGGTTCCGATAGAAACGAATACAACCGCGAGACAGAAGGAAAGAAAGAAAGGAAATCAGAAAGGAATAAATAAAGAAGGGGAGACAGCCCGGTATGGTGGAGGGAGCTGGGCCCAGCTGCAGTGCGCTGTATGGCGGGGCCGGAGCCAGGGGGAGTGACAGAGTGCCAGGGGGAGTGTCAGAGTGCTTTTCGCAGATAGGCCCGGGCGCCTGTTTAAATATGATAATAAAGGAGAGGGCCAGGTGCAGCGCTGCCAGCCCAAAGCGGAGCGGAGATTACAGCATCATGGCGTCATCCCGCCGCCCTGCTTCAGATTAATACCGCTCACCGGCCCGCCTCGCACTGCTAACATCTTGCAGGGCTAACGACGGCTTCGGGCTCACGCGGGATCTGCCACGGCGCTCTGGCCGTGATCTCCGGGACGGCGGTCCCGTCCCGCGCCCGTGTTCGTTCCCATTAGCAGGGCTAATCATTTTCAATTAAGCGCAGATCCCTTTTTCCACCCGGAGCTTTTCCAACCCCCCCCCCCCTTCCCCCCTTCCGTTATCCCTCTTGTCTAACCCTGACCCTTAATAAAACAAAATTGCACTTACGGTGACTGTCTTTTTGTTTCGAACAGCCCTTCATGCGTGTTTTGCTAGTTGTGGATTTGATCCTTTTAACCAGTCGAAGAACCTATGCACTTGTAAGTCGCTTTGGATTAAAAGCGTCTGCCAAATGACTAAAATGTAAAATGTAAATGTGTGTTAGCTAAATCAGAGGATGATTTATCACACTTACAGTTATTGATATTATTATTATTATTTTCCACCTGATGAAATCCATCACTTCCTCTAACCCCCCGAAGGGAACGGATGAAATTGGCCACCGGTTCAAATCGCAGCCCGAGTGTTTGTTAGGAGTTTACATTTTGCAGATGGAATTCAAAATGGCTGTAATACAATGACATTAATTTAGTCAGAACAAATTCAACAAAAAGCTCAATATTATATTATGGGTATTTTAACAGAGTGAGTGAGTGTGTGTAGACGTCTTATGTTTAATTTCATAATGTTCAAGAGTAACCAATGAAATGCTACTATGTCAGTGAAACAACCGGTAGCTCAACTGCATCAAGAGAGACAGGTTTAACATGTGCTAAAACAAGAGTTATATTTTTCTATGGCATGGGTTTCCATTGAAACACTTGTAAACCTATCTGTGCCTGCATTAATAAATGTGTTTATATTATAATGCACTGCAATACCGAAACAGGCGGAAGACATGAACAAGGTGAAAAATAACACGCATAACTTATGCTTTACGAACCAAAACTGAAATACACAGGTCAGTTTGCTAATCTCTGCCACTTTTAATCATTGTCTGTGTAATCTCAGTTTACACGAGGTTCAGTTGTTTTTCAGACCCTTCGTGACTTTGACCGTGGAATGATTATTGGTACCAGACAGGGCGGTTTGAGTATCTCAGCAACAACTGATCTCCTGGGATTGTCAGACACAAAAGTTTCTAGACAGAAAAAAAACTAAAAACATCCAGTGAGCAGCATTCCTGTGGGCAAAAACACGCTGTTAATGAGGGAGATCAGACGATAAGGGCAAAATTGGTAAAAGCTGACAGGATGGTGACAGTAGCGCAGATAACCGCAAATTACAACAGTGGTATGCAGAAGAGCATCTCTGACACACAATGCGTCAAACCTCTAAGTGGATAGGCTACTGCGGCAGAAGACCAATAAGTCAAAAAAATAAGTCTAATACAGTAAATACCTAATAAAGTGCTCAGTGAGTGTATGTGTCACACGTTTGGACCTCTCCCGCTTCTCCTGCGGTGCTGAAAAACCCGTAAAGATGACACGCTAACTTAAGTAAACCCGCATTACCTCCCCCCAAGAGGGGGGACTTCAGCCGTCCACATCAAAGCATAATTACCCCGTAATTAAGACAGCTTAAAACGCTTACGAGAACGTTTGCTTACGAAGTTTACATAGTTGGAGCGCGGCTGTTAAAGTGTGGCTTACAGTGTTTGTGTTGATGCCGTAAAGTCGGGAAGCGTTTACCCAATTAAAAACCTGTCACACAAATCACCAGCAGACGTGGAGAGGGCCAATGTAATGATGTTTAATTAGTACAATACAAACGCAAAGCGTTTATGTTTTACTTGGAGTACATGGGAGCCTACCTGATGCTGCCATAATGAACACCTGCAGTACCCAGTCAGGACTGCATATGAAATGATACGTCACTTTCATGAATTGTGTCGCAAAAACAGATTTTAAAATAGTAAAAATATGTTATGACAATGTTATTACAAACTGTAAAATAGTGGCATGCCATGTTTTAAGGTAAGAAAGACTTTATTGAGTATAGTTTAAGTAACGTGTTACCCCTTAAGCTGTGTTGTATGCTTTTTGTATACAGTACATTTAAAGTATGTTAATCAAGGAATAGCTTATTTGGGAAGAAAAATGCTCATCGACTTTTCTGTGTATTTCATTCAAGGAGGATACCATGTAAATCCAGGGTGAACTTGTGCATATGAGCAAATTTTCTCAGCAATTACAATCCAGTCATTTAGCTTTCAACCAACGCGGCATTTAACATGGTGAGCCGACGCTGTAAGAGTGAGAGATTCTCTCTGCTATCCTCTGCCATAATCATTTAACCGTTGCTCTTCTTTTCATGACGTGGTCACTCGGTCATGTGCAGATGCCTGTTGCCTTGCTAACAAAAGAAATCCACAACTTGAAAAATTTACATAGCTGGAACCTGAAGTAACATCCAGCGCCCTGCCAAGCCCAAATATCAAGTTCCTATTCCTGCCCTACTCCTCCACTAACCGTGCCAGCTATGTCTAGGAATTTGAATATAGCATTTACTAAAGACAGCCGTATTAATTTAATAATATCGTTTTCCAGAGTTATCGCTGTAAAAATAGCCTTGAATGTTCAGAGTCATTCCGTTTAAATATACTTACGCCCTAATCAAAGCGGGGTACATTTCCCCAGTCGTTTATCACCTTACCGTGATTCCGCTTCATTTCTAAAATGAAACATTAATAAATGAAAATGAGATTCTACCTTCAGCCTCCCCATTAACATGAGCTGGAGGTACTGGAGGTTTTTTAATAAAGACATTTTTTTAATAAAAACGTTACTCGTGAGAAGAATCGATTCAGTACGAAATGATAACACTAAAGGACTGTTTGTGAGTGTTAAGAATACACAGGGTCCCAGTGTGGGACTGAGTGAATGCACACATGCTGTACGTGGGATAATGACTTCGGCGAGAGAGACACGCAGACAGATCGGGGCGAAAGAAGAGATCTGGGGAGCAGAACTAACTCTGAATGGCGAGGAGGCGTGGGTGAAATGTTATTCTAAACAATGGCTTCCTTTAATCTTTAAATGAAACAGGACAGGGACAAGCTCAACAAAGACGCTTTTATGATGCGGGCTGACAGCGTGCAGGGATCCTCTGCTTCCTGGGGTTATTAAAAAACACAGAGAAAAACAATATGCATGTGAACCGGGCGACAGGGCCCCGGCTTCCCTTTAATTAAAAGCCCTGTATTTATACTACGCGGATACTTTGCCATGTCTGTAACCAGCTCCTGCTGTTACAGACGCGCTTAACTCTTTGCACATTGCGATCCATGCCATTTGTGAACTGGAAATATTTTTCCAGTTCCTAGCAGTCACCTGTGCCGGATGTAGGAGTTTTTTTGGGCACGTTCCCTGCGACAATACCGGTTTTTGACTGGGTAAAGTATCCCTGTGTGTGACCTGAAACCCATATGTGTGGTTTATGTCCTGCATTTTGGCTAATATTTGTGATTGGAATACCCTTCCACCCTGCAGTGGTGAGTGTGTGGATTTCTTTTTTTTTCATCTTGAATAATGTGTGGGGGATGTGTAAAAAATGAATAATGCCAGGATTGTGATTTCGATTGGAAGACACGGTGCTGACAGAAAGAGTTCACAGATGCTAATTCAGAGGTTTAATCATTCGAGTAAGTTGTGCCAACTGTGATTGGCTGATTCAAGCCAATCAGATGATCTCATACCCTCCAGAATGCCTGTTCAGGGGTTAGCCTAACTGCAGATTCAAGCATGTTTTCCCTCTTACACTCTACAGTAAAGCATTTGTTTACTTTCCACTTGGTCTAACTGTATTAACCTCAGCACAGTGGCACTTAAGAGGGGGGGTCTTAAAAATGCAGATCCATTATTATGAAAAGAATGTCACTCTCTTCACTGTATATGTTTCTGCCATAAAAAAAAATAATACTTTTTATATTTATTTAATTATAGTTTCAGCCAAGTGGACAGAAAACTGCTCTTCAACAACCGCAGTTAGGAAGAAATGGAGTTACTTAACACAAAGAGCGACCATCTCTCAGCTGTCGAACCTGACACACGCAAATTGGTAGCATATGGTCAGAAACTAACATGTCCCCGCCCCCCCCAATTGCTGTGTCAGTGTTCTGCATCGTAATCTTCAAAAGGAAACTCTGACCACTGTTTACCAGCATGAGTGTCCTCCAGTAGTTTCATCCCATTGATGATACAATATGCCTGGTATGTCTAATATATCAACTCGACATACATACGGTATTCCCTCAAACACACCCCCTCCCCCAACTTCGGGAAAACTTCAATTCGATAACCCCGGTATTAATGTTCTATTGGGGGGAACTGTTAGTGTCTCCCCCCACCCACCCAGACAAAGAAATCATCAAGAAAATATCTTGCTCAATGCCCACTACTGTAAACCCGACCTTAGCAGCAATGTGACTACAAAGCTGGTCCACTGGGCATTAGCCACAGTGCAGAACAGGGCTACTCTATCCCACTACCTGGGGCGGCCTGTAGCGTAGCGGTTACGATACATGACTGGGACACGCAAGGTCGGTGGTTCTAATCCTGGTGTTGCCACAATAAGACCCACACAGCCGTTGGGCCCTTGAGCAAGGCCCTTAACCCTGCATTGCTCCAGGGGAGGATTGTCTCCTGCTTAGTCTAATCAACTGTACGTCACACTGGATAAGGGTGTCAGCAAAATGCCATTAATGTAATGTAATTCTACAGGTTCTGCTACTTTCCATTGTCATTCAGCACTTCATTTATCCATTGAAGGAGCTGATTTCACCGCTAACCACCCTGCCTTGTTTCTAGGGACTGAGCGGGTCGGGGATTATAGTGTGGAAAGTGGACCACGACGCCCCGCTGACGACCAGGAGCTTCTCCAGCGAAGAACCATCAGTCTGGATTTTGGACTTGGACCCAGTTGTTAAAACTAAGACCAAGGCAGTCTCCCAAACATCACTCCAGCGAACACCCAGCTGTGTAAGCTGAGCATCAGCGCTAAGTAACATGTCATTCCGGTTGTTTTTAAAAGCAGTGATATAACTTGCCAGAACACCTCCCTGAGGTTCTTCTAGGAGGTGGGTGGGTCGGTCGGCCTACGACTGCGTTGTTGACATCTCTACGACACACAGAAGGCCAGGACGAGCTTTCTCAGAGCACAGAGCGAGGAAGGTTTGGAGAGGTCACAAGAACAATACTGACGCAGCTCTGACTGTCTGGGTTCACCATCAGCGCCGGGCCAGTAACCCAGTCTCACACTTGTCATAAAACGCTGTTTTCCGCCGATATCGGGCCGGTTCGGGGGTCAGTGTGGGAAAGTAAACCCTGCGCCTTTCACTGCTTTGCAGATTCTCCGCATTCCCTGGCCGATTCTTTTGAGGTCGCGGAGTAATGATCCGATCCAAGATGATGCAACGCAGCGAGAATGTGCGCTGAACGAGGGTACGCCCAGTTTGGACACAGCGTTTAAATTGCTTGCAGAAACACCACTAATGGGACCAAAGTACACACAGCAGTGGAACCAGGGGGACTCAGGTAGAGCAGGTGGTTTACTGTGAGAACTGCTAGACTGCAGTGTCAGCAGGTAGATCATAGTGAGAACAGGTATGTTACATTTAGAATGTGTGTTACAGTGAGAGCAGGTAGATCATAATTTAACCAGGTAGGTTACATTTAGAATGTGTGTTACAGTGAGAGCAGGTAGATCATAGTGAGAACAGGTATGTTACATTTAGAATGTGTGTTACAGTGAGAGCAGGTAGATCATAATTTAACCAGGTAGGTTACATTTAGAATGTGTGTTACAGTGAGAGCAGGTAGATCATAGTGAGAACAGGTATGTTACATTTAGAATGTGTGTTACAGTGAGAGCAGGTAGATCATAATTTAACCAGGTAGGTTACATTTAGAATGTGTGTTACAGTGAGAGCAGGTATATTGCAGTGATAACTGGTAGATTGCAGTGTCGGCAGGTAGATCATCGTGAGAACAGATAGGTTACATTTAGAATGTGTGTTACAGTGAGAGCAGGTAGATCATAATTTAACCAGGTAGGTTACATTTAGAATGTGTGTTACAGTGAGAGCAGGTATATTGCAGTGATAACTGGTAGATTGCAGTGTCGGCAGGTAGATCATCGTGAGAACAGATAGGTTACATTTAGAATGTGTATTACAGTGAGAGCAGGTAGATCATAATTTAACCAGGTAGGTTACATTTAGAATGTGTGTTACAGTGAGAGCAGGTATATTGCAGTGATAACTGGTTGATTGCAGTGTCGGCAGGTAGATCATAGTGAGAACAGGTAGGTCATATTTAGAATGGGGGTTACAGTGAGAGCAGGTGTATTGCAGTGAGAACATGTAGGTCACATTAAGAAAATGTGTGTTACAGTGAGAGCAGGTAGATCATCATTTAAACAGGTAGGTTACAGTGAGAACTGGGAAGCTTCATCAGGAGCAGGTTCAACAGAAGGTATATTGGATGCAGGTTTTACAATTTAAGCCATTTTCAGACAGATCCGTACTTGCTGTGATACATTGACGTACAGACCTGTAGCATAGTGGTTAAGGTACATGATTGGGACCCGCAGGGTCGGTGGTTCGATCCCCGGTGTAGCCACAATAAGATCCGCACAGGCCCTTAACCCTGCATTGCTCCAGGGGAGGATTGTCTCCTGCTTAGTCTACTCAACTGTATGTCGCTCTGGATAAGAGCGTCTGCCAAATGCCATTAATATAATGTAATGAAAGTCCCTTTTGTGAAGTTAATGTACACGCCAGCATTCCCCTTGGTATTCAAACCATGTGGGTTTTTAGAGGAGACCTACAAAATAGCCTTAATGGGATGGTGCATTATTTATTACATTTAAGTCAGATTTAGTTTACTGTATGTTCTTGATCGGCCAAGATGGCTCTTGTGGGCGGTGTAATATAATTTAGATACTTATAGTATCTATCCTTACAACAGCTATAGGGGCTGTTGCAAGTATATGGATTAAAGCAGGGGTTTTACATTTTTACCGTGCCAGGGACCCCCAACCAGGAGACCCCCATCAGAGGTTAAAAAGATCTATATGGATCTGCAGACCCCCTGTTGACAACCTAAGGGTAACTTCAGATAAATGTACTGTATATATGGAAATTAGTTGTATAGCGTTTATTCACAATTATAAAAATACATGCATATTTTTACGTTGTACCAGTAATTATTCCTTTGAACACAGTGGCCTCAAGTTAAATATGCCACTGGAAAAAGTTGCAACCAAAAATAGGAACAGTTTTTTGTTGTTGTTATATTTTAAAGAATATACACGTACAACCTCTGGAGACATGATGTCACTTTTCAAGCAGCTTCAGAGTTACCTGAAGTTCATGTTCTTGCCTTAAACCACAAGACTGCATTCCCCTACACCAGCCGTTGTGAAGCCAGCCAGCTGTCAGATACTTCTGTACATATCTGAAATATCCTTCATTGCACACAAAAAAAAACAAAAAAAAAAAACTTTATAAACCCTTTATACTTTCTGAAAAAAATAATATAGCATGTAGCCTACATTTATTTATTTTCAGAAAGTAATAATTTCTGAAGCTTTATACAATTTGTAAAAAAAACTTTACCCAATAAATGTCTACTAAACAAACACAGCATTCAATCACGACTTCAAAACGAAATGTCGCCATCCACCTGCCATCTTTATCTCTACAATAAAACCGAAACAAAAAAATAGAACGAAAATAAATACCTCTCGTTTTTTTTACTCTAGTTATTTCAAGTGAACACTAAGTCAATACTCCCAGCTTGTGAGACCCCCGATCTGAAATGCCAATGGCTTTCAACTTGCCAAGTGACCCCCCCCCCGATAATATGAAAAGAATTCCAGGGCGCTGTTTCAGCTCATTGCCACCTCTCAGTGTTTTGTCTAGCGTGGTTTGGGCGGGTTCGCCGGACACCTTGGGCGCGGGGAGTGTTTCGGGAGCGGAGCCTGGCCCTTCGGCCGGGGTGACAGCGGTTGATTTTGGAGCGGGATCAAACCGGCGGACTCGCGTGGGGGTGTGGCGGGGGGGGACTGACGGCATCGTCCCCCGCTCAGCTGCTGTTATTGTGTTTAGGTTTAGATAAACTCTTTCTGGAAGGTTCTGGAAGGCGATCGCTTGCAGCACTCATTCTCTGAAGAAAAAAAAAAAAAGAGAGGGAAAAAATAAAAAAGGCTTTGAAAAGCTCTGAACCCGCTCGGGCGGAGTGACGGCCGCTGTCATCGCGTGCCTACCGACGGTGCGGTTCCCCTAAAACAAATCCGTCTTTCCTCAAACTCTGCGCTGGAACATCACACGTTGCGTCTGCTGCCGCGTTAATCCAATTACCGCACACCTGTAGACAGACAATAACAAGTCCTCTGCCAAGCCCCCGCCCACCGCAGACCTTTAAAATGGTTTCATACTGGAATATAATAATCTGTCGTTACGCCATCGGGTCACATTACACACCTGTCAGGTCTTAAGCCGAAAGGAATAACACTCCGCAGTCTGCAGCTTTCTGTAGATGGCTTAGGGTACATTTCAGGTATAAATCCCGGCGTCCATTAACGGATGTGCTCAGCTATGTTCTCCTTCTGAAGTTGATTGTCCCTCAGGTGCCAGAATCAGCCGCTCTCCCCGGGACGATGACAGATCTCATCGCGTGTTCGAGCTCTTCTTTGCTCTGCTCTTGCACTTAACAGGAAGTCATTGACAGGGTGACCGGCTCTGGAACAGCTTAGACAAAAAATGGCACCACACTAGAAATTCCGAAATTCATAAGCATCAACGTTTCCACATCCTCAGGAGCCCTCTGTGACTGATGTCTGAAGGGTATGAAAGGCGATCACTCAAAACAGAAGCCACTTTTTTGAATAGGTAGGAAAAAGTAGGGTGAATTATAAAGCATTGCCATGCTTATGTCCATGAATAATTACAGGTAATTACAGAGTTTTATTGATGCCGCTCATAAAACACAGACCCAAGAAAAATTATCTGATGCGTCTACAAAGGAATTCATGTTCAGCACAGCACCAATTCAGATCTCCAGGAGTTACTAAATTTCATATTAAAGGCCTGCTGAAAAGCTAGACACTTGGCAGCCAATCACGTAGTTTTCTGGAACAAATTCTGAATTCTAAAAAGACATTTCCAAGAAAAAAAAATCAGTTCTAAGGAACACTCTCCTTGGCCATCAGAATGTTCAAAGTGAGACCCACCTAGGCTGTCTGAACCTTGCCTTCTGAAATGGTGAACATGTGTGTGGGAAACAGTCTTTCTTAGGCATACACTGCGCAGCACAATTAGTTTGGTTAGCAGTTACATTTGATTTGACTGACTGTTGCACACTAGCATCCTAAATTCATGCGCACACAGGGAACAGTTATGTGTCATTTTGTAATCATAGCGAACTCGTAATGTCTGTGAAAAAAAAGGTCATTTCAGCTGTTTGTTATGCGTATGAGTCATAATCGCAGTTGCCTAGCGCTGTCCTGTGTTTGATCTGTTCCTTTGAGTTCAGCCAGTCCAGGGATTCTGTCTCTGTGAGGTTCAGTGATACTCTCTCTGTGAGGTTCAGCTTGTCCAGTGATTGTGTCTCTGTGAGGTTCAGCTAGTCCAGTGATTCTGTCTCTGTGAGGTTCAGCTAGTCCAGTGATTGTGTCTCTGTGAGGTTCATATAGTCCAGTGATTCTGTCTCTGTGAGGTTCAGCTAGTCCAGTGATTCTGTCTCTGTGAGGTTCAGCAAGTCCAGTGATTCTGTCTCTGTGAGGTTCATATAGTCCAGTGATTCTGTCTCTGTGAGGTTCAGCAAGTCCAGTGATTCTGTGTCTGTGAGGTTCATATAGTCCAGTGATTCTGTCTCTGTGAGGTTCAGCTAGTCCAGTGATTCTGTGTCTGTGAGGTTCAGCTAGTCCAGTGATTCTGTCTCTGTGAGGTTCAGCTAGTCCAGTGATTCTGTCTCTGTGAGGTTCAGCTAGTCCAGTGATTCTGTCTCTGTGAGGTTCAGCTAGTCCAGTGATTCTGTCTCTGTGAGGTTCAGCTAGTCGAGTTATTCTGTGTCTGTGAGGTTCAGACAGTCCAGTGATTCTGTGTCTGTGAGGTTCAGTGATACTCTCTCTGTGAGGTTCAGCTAGTCCAGTGATTCTCTCTCTGTGAGGTTCAGACAGTCCAGAAAATAGCATCCATATACCAAACAAGTGATTGTTAGACTTATTGACAGGTGTAGACACACACACATAAATAGAGAGATATATAGAAATAGAGAGAGAGAGAGAATGTGATATATATATTGAATATGAATTGGAAAAGATTTTCAATGAAAGAGGGTCATCTTATAGCAAAGTTTGAATCATTAAAATAATAAATAAAATGTTTAACTCTTCTCGTGAGAAAGGGGCAGCATGTATAATGTCGTTACGGCGTTCATCTGAAAAAACGTTTCTGACTATTCTGTTTGATAGAGAAACTGACCCTCAGAAGTCTTGCATCAGAACCTTTTATTTTTCGTCGCCTTGATTTTGTTTTCTTTTTTCTGATCAAAGAGGAGACACGTCCCCCCCCCCCCCCCTTCTCGTTTTTCATCCCTTGTTTGCTGTTCTTCGTACTTTAAGAAAATACCTACAGCACCATACCCCGTCAGGAAGGAATTCCGTTTAGCTGTGCTTTTTTTCGGGAGTAAGACAAACAGAAAAAAAGGAAAAGAAAGAAGAAAGAAAAAAAAAAGTAGTGTGACCATCTGTGCACAGACAGAACTTCAGTGCCCACGCACATCGAGATTAATTCCACGTTCAAAGCACCTCCAAGAAACACACACCAACAAAGGAAACAAAAAAGAGAGACACACGAATGTAAACGAGCGACAACAATTCGACTTTTCAGAGCTCCGACCGAACAAATATCTGAAAATGTTTTTTTTTTTCTCCTCTGGAAATGCAGATAAAAGCGCGTATTTGGCACGGGCCCTGGAGGTATGGTGAGTGTTATGCTTGGCAGGCCGGGCCCGACGCTGATAATGGCCTGTCTGTTCGGGAATACGGCGAGAGCCACCTGCAGTTCGGACCGCCGCGGCCAGTGGCCAGTCCGGGGGTAGAGAGGGCAGGCCCTGCTCCGCGCTCGCAGGAATTTCACCACCCCCACTCCCAGCGCTGCCTCGCACCCCAAAACCAGACCCTGCTCCCCCCCTACTCTTCCCCCCGCACACAGCCTCACGCCGCCCCCCAAGGCCTCCTCCACCGCACAAAGGCTTTGACATGCGTGTACACGACAGCATCGCATCATAGGGAATCATATCCATACCGTCTCTCCCATCGCATATAAAAGCCAGTCTGTGTTCCCAAATGTACTACGGAATTGTACAGAAGACGCATAAAATTGCATGCATGGATGTAACATATTCGGGACATATGTAAAAAGTTGGTAACCGGGAATGTGTATTCTGCACAATTCTGTAATAGGCATGGCAACGCATTCCTACTTTTGCATGCTAGGAAAAGGTTGCATGTGTTTTCTGATGTCTCGCAGAGCTGCAGACGTCCTCCTGAGGCTGGGGGGGAAAAAACACAAAAACCTTTAAGTATTTTCTTCTCTTTTTTTTTTTACATAATACAGGTGTCCTGGATGACAAAAACATTGCTGTGTTCAAAAATCTGATTTATTTTACTTTCATTGAATGTTCCTTGTAATGTAGGTTACAACACAGAATATATGGTTCTTGAGATGAAGACCAGAGACTTAGGATATATAAAACCTAAGTCTAAACATAAGATATGTAAAACCACTTAGAATACGTATATGTAAAAGCCAAAACTGGACATGCATTTGTAGGATATGGCACACATTTTGGAAACTTGAACAAAGCCCTCTTATGCCTTTGATACAATGCAATGGGTATTTTGTATTGATAATGTGATGGGTGCTCACCTCTGTGAAATGTTAAAGTATATTTTTACAGTTCCACGTCTGTGAGTACTCCAGTACAGGCATACACCATGGGGGGATGGTGGTAAGGATTGGGGGGAGGGGGGATCGTGTATGTGTGTGTGTCCCGGGTTTGATTTGCTCGGGTTCCATCGTTATCCGGGATGACTGCGCCCAGCGAGGGTTAATACAGCATCATTGTGCGATGAGAACAACCGGAAAGTTCTTCCTCCCAAGAACGTCCAGGGAGCCCTGTTCCCGCTCACCCGAAAAATGCGCCAGTCTCCTGCAGTCCGCGGACATGTGGTTCGCATTCAGTGAGGAGTCAAACCTGCCAAATCGTTTGAGTGACAACGTCTTTATGGGTCAAATAAGTGCTTTTAAAAGTCATTTATGCAGTTCTGTTTCATAAGGCTCTGTTTGCCATTATGATTGCAGAGTTAGGAAAGCTTGGCCTCCATAATAAAATAAATAAATAAATACATAAATAAAAATGTATCACTTCTCTGGTATATGCTTGTGCCTAACAGCTACCTTGCCAGTGCTTAACTCGATTTTTAGCGAAGGAGATTTATTTTACGCTTGTGTGTCATGCGATCTTGATTTACCCGTAATAATGACTTGATGAAATGCACATGGGTTGTATTTGCCTCTGTTTATGAACAAACATTTATTATTTTCCAATGAACCCACACAATACTTGCAAGAGTGCTTCTACGATATTGACGGTGGGATTTTTAAATTGCTTGAAACATTCATTTCAGGCCTAATAAAACAGGCCCACTTCTATAAACCCATTTTGCAGATTCAGCTGGCAGTTTGAGTTTCTGGTGTGATATACAGCACTGTGCAAAAGTGCATTTATTTATTTATTTATTTATTTATATACATTTTTATATAAAAACTTAATTGACGCTGTCTGGGATTACCTGGGGGGCCAGAAGGCATCTAGGCAGCCAAAGTCTGTGGAATAACTGTGGCCAGTTCTCCAATATGCCTAAAAAACCTAACATCCGAATTTCTTACGAAACTGCTGGCCAGTGTACCTAATGAATTTGTGCAGTTTTAAACGCAAAGGGTGAAGGCAAATATTGATTTGATTTGAAGTGTTTGCTGCTCTTTATAGCAAATATTTCGATATTTAGTTTATATTCAGTATATTCAAAGCATCTTTGCTTTATGGTATTTTCTTTTGCACAGTACTGTATATGGAAAGGGGCTTAAAGTAAATACATTATTTAAACAAAAACAAAAACAAAAAAAACAACTGCATATAAACACAACAGCCCGAGATGAGGGCTGCACGATATGAGGAAAATATGCCAAATGCGATAACTTTAAATATTGCGATGACTTGCGATAAATAAAGAAATATTGAAGTGTGCTCAGTTCTAATGTCTTTCTGCTTTTGGTACACTGCTAATAGACCGCAGATAATGAATACTTTTGTTCAATTTTGTTGAACAAATTGCACATTAATAAATTTAACAAAACACTATTAATTGCAGCTTAAGTCTTTAGCGGAGTGTTCACATGTTCATATCGCCATGACGATAAATATACCATATATCGTACAGCTATGCTTTGGATCAGGGGTCACCAACACGGTGCCCAGGTCGCCCCAAGGACCACATGAGTCGCCCGCAGGCCTGTTCTAAAAATAGCACAACTCACTAGTGAGCTGCATCTAAAATTTAATTTTATTCTGTTGCTATTTTTTTTTTTATAACACTCGCATTTATATAGATCTAAAAATCTTAAAAATATGTTTATTATACATGAAGTTTAGATAAGTTTAGGTGAACTCTAGTTCAACTCTAGTTCAAAGGTCAGTATTGTGCGCGTGGCAAAACAAACTGGTAGCCCTTAGTATGACTCAGTACCCATGAATAGCTCTCAGTTGGTTGGTGACCCCTGCTTTGGATCATATGGAGCTGAAGGAACACACCCAATTAAGAGTCTACTTTTGTGTCAGGCCAACAGCAATCGCTAAACAAATAACAAACGTTTTACTCAAATGTGAATGTACATCAGCATCCACTCGAGTCCCATGGAAAAGTTCAGTTGGACAGAAACAAGCCAACACTCGTAGAAAAACATTGTCATTGTGCATTAGATCTAGACATGCTCAAGAAGTAATGGAGCTCACAATCTCCTTTTCTCTTATAACCATTAGGAATATTAATGCTGACAGGCAAACCTTTTTTCTGGAAGAATTTATGTCTGAAATTCTGAGATTCAGGACACAAACAACAAATTAATATTGGTCCAGAAAGATTTATTTGCATGTTCAGTCTTCATTAAATGGATTTCTAACAATGCTCATGTGTTCTTTTTTCATGAGCCCTGAAATTAATGATTAATTATAACCCCCGGGCTTCCAAAATGTGATTAATTTCTGTATACACTGAATGTCAGTGAACGGGAACTATGGTTACACAGTGCACCTGGCAAAGATGAAAACGTTAAGTACAAATATAAATAAAATCTGGCAGTTTGTCTCTCTCCCACACATTCGTTTGCTTAATGGGATTTTGGCTCAGGTTGAGGAACATTGTCAATCAACCTTACATCCAATTACAGATAGCTAACCCCTGTGCTTCAAAAATCAACATCTTATATTTCAATGCTGTTCCTTCATAGTTTCTGGAAACCCAGGATCGCATTGTGGGATTGTAATTCAATAATATGCAGTCATCTATGGGGTACATGTCGTTAATTGTTCCAGGGCCTTGTTTATGCAACAGACCACAATATTTACTACTGTAATGAATGTCAAGTTCTGTCTTAGATTACGTGTCACTGGACTGAGATTTCGGCTTCATTCTGGGAAGAATCAATCCAGAGTTGGATGACAACATGCATGGATTCCATCTAAGCACAATGCATTTTGTCCTTAAATTGGATCAATCATTATGCCTTTTTTCACATATCATAAGTACTAATGAATGCACTAGTGCAGCTAGTACATTAAATGAAACATGCTACCTGCTCTGTTTTATTGCTCTGTTTTATTGTGTACATACATAATATGTATGTATTATATATTGCCTTAGAACAACAAAACTTAAGCCACTGTGGTTGGATTGAATTTGACCCGATACAACGATGATGATTATGATGAATAATATAATTAGTCTGAGCGAATAAGTGGCTGCTTTTTAAGCAATTTTTTCCTTTAAGTAATCTGTTCCCACATAAAAAAAAATGTGTTTCCATATTTATAGCAAATTTGAACCCTTTTAGGCCAGCAGTGCCTCATGTTTCAGCCTGTGTGTGAAGAGGGACTCAGAAGGCCCGAGTCTCCACAGCGCCCCCGGTGGGGGTTGGGGGGAGAGCCGGACACACACAGAGCCGAGGATGAAACAGAGACTAAATGTGTCCTGGGCTTCATAACTTCATTTCCCAAATGTTCATAATGAAACATTTTCTATTTAAATAATCAGCAGGAACTCCTTAGCTTTGTTTTTGCAAGCGGGATTGTGTTTGTGGAACCAAATATTGAAAACTTTGATACTGAATACCATGTATCTGTTCATTTTGGCAGCGAGAGAAGATTCTGTGGATGCTTTGCTTGTGTTACTGCCACCCCCGGTCCACCCCCTGGTTTCAGAGTTACTGCAAGCCACCAGACTCTCTCTCTCTCTCTCCCCTCCCCTTCTCTCTTGCTCTCTCTCTCTCTCCCCATTTCTCTCGCTCTCCCTAAAAAAGAAAAAAAGAGAGTCACAGGGGTGATTGAGTGTCTCAGAGACCAGAAATTTTTATAGAAAACATTTCTCACTTCTCTCTCTCTCTCCCGCTCTCTCTCTCTCTCTCTCTCTCTCTCTCTCTCTCTCTCTCTCTCTCCCGCTCTCTCTCTCTCTCTCTCACTCTCTGCTGCTCTCTCTCACCCCTGCCCTGGCCAGGGTCTGGTCCTGGGGGCCGGAGAGGAGGGTTTGGGGGCTAGAGGCGGGTACGGGGGACTCATGCGTGTGGTCACCGGGGAGAGCAGAGGAGGCAGAAACAGCAAACAAGGCGCAAAGCAAAAATAAGTGCTGGGGGTACAGAGTGTGACCGTTTCCCCCGGACCAATCTCCCTGTCGACCGCCCCCTGACCGCTGACCCCCCGCGTGTGCACCCCCAGAAGACGGAGTAATTCGATTTGACATTGGGGCGGTGTGGGGTGGTGGCGGGGGTAATTAATCAGGAGGACAGTTTCCAAACAGCACTTGGGTAAATAGCAGCGAAGACACGCGAAGCGGGCTGACCCTTTCATGGGCCGCCGGGCGACAGGCCTGTCTCACACCCAGGTATGAGCCCGGCTCTCTGCCTGTCTGCCCTCCATAAGAGCCCAGCTCTCTGCCTGTCTGCCCTCCATAAGAGCCCAGCTCTCTGCCTGTCTGCCCTCCATAAGAGCCCAGCTCTCTGCCTGTCTGCCCTCCATAAGAGCCCGGCTCTCTGCCTGTCTGCCCTCCATAAGAGCCCAGCTCTCTGCCTGTCTCACACCCAGGTATGAGCCCCGCTCTCTGCCTGTCTGCCCTCCATTAGAGCCCAGCTCTCTGCCTGTCTGCCCTCCATAAGAGCCCAGCTCTCTGCCTGTCTCACACCCAGGTATGAGCCCGGCTCTCTGCCTGTCTGCCCTCCATTAGAGCCCAGCTCTCTGCCTGTCAGCCCTCCATAAGAGCCCAGCTCTCTGCCTGTCTGCCCTCCATAAGAGCCCCGCTCTCTGCCTGTCAGCCCTCCATAATCCAAGGTGGAAGATGAAAAAATAAAAGAACCGGCCTTCTGATTGCACAACGGTGAACTGTTCTCCACACTCCCTACCGAGGCCCGAGGTCTCGGGCTAACGGGAGCTCGGACACCTCCCTCCTGTTAATCCAGGAGAGGAACTTGTGAACTCCCTGACATCAAAGCGTCCCATTGTCAGAGTCAACAGTGGCCGCTCACCAGCCTGTGTTTGTGAGAGGGCTGGGAGCCTCGCGGGGGAACAGTGGGGAGCAGGCCCGTCCCGCCAGAGAACCAAGGCCTCCATTATTGCTGAAATCGCATCATCGTAGACACCGGAGGGGAAATAATATTTAGACTTCGCTAAACACACACTGCACCGCGCACAGTCGCTCAGATGTCCCGGGACGCGATAGGGTCGTATGTCCGTCCGTACCCCTCTGCGAATCGGCCGGGCCCTGGCTCCTCGGCCAGAAACACGAAACCCCGCGCACATATCTCATCTTATCTCGTGATAATCTGATAAAAAGCCGCGTCTAATGGCCACGGGCGGCGAAGAGACGGCGAAGAGACGGCGAATCCCAACCGACTCTTTCTGCAGCGCAAGGAAGGGTCAGCGAGTTCCAGTCCTCCTGTCAATTTTCTGCCTAATTAGGTGTCTTTGTTGGTGAAATGGCCATGCTTTTTCCGATTGGTCACGGTTAACCGAGGTCTCAGAAGAGCATGGAAGAGCACACTTCCAAGCAGGGATACTTTCACCAAGCAGGGATACTTTCACCAAGTAGGGACACGGCAGTGAATCTTCACATGGCTAAAGCCTAGTGTTGTTACAGACAATGCTAACAACATTAGCGTCTATCGGCAAATCCTCACTCATTCATCAACTAATTAATTCACAAGTGGCTAAGGCTAATGTTACACTCTCAGAAATAAAGGTACAAAAAGCTCCTAAAAATGCTTGTTACTGGGGCGGTACCCTATATTCTTTTTTTACCCAATATATAATTAATTTGTAACCTTTTTTCTCTGAAAACTTACTCATTTGCACCCAAAGAGAACACTGCTGTACTTTGGGAAATGTGATCCTTGAAGAACAAAAATGTACGTCCACTGTCACTTAGTGTTTACAATGTTTATAATAGTTTACAATAGTATTTTTGCCAAAACTTTGGCCAAATCTCTGCCCTTTCATTCATTAATTCATTCATTAATTCATTAATTCATTCACAAGTGGCTAAAGCTCGTAACAGACAATGTTTACAATAGCATTGTCTGTCAGGAAATCCCTTGTCATTCATTAATTCATTCACAAGTGGCTAAAGCTAATGTTGTTACAGACAATGTTTACAAGAGCATCGTCATTCAGCAAATCCCCACGGATTCATTCCTTCGTTCATTCAGTTTTCCTTTCCTTCCCGGTCAGAGAGGCGGAGGGGGAGTCCCCAGGCCACTTTGCGTCTGTCTGTAAATCACTCTGATGAGCCATTAGCACTAGTCTTCTTCACCCGCCGCCCTGTCATCTCATTTGTTATTCAAAAACAAACACGCAGCAGACTCAAACACCCCCTCCCACCCCCCCACCACCACCACCCCCACCCAATCCCCGTCCCCCCGTTTTAAGGAGCGCATTCCTCGCTGCTGAGGGGGGCTGAGGGGAAGAGGAAAAAAAAAATCCTCACAGATGTTACGCTGTTGACGGCCTCCGACGCGTATCCCAGCTCTTATCAGCGCAGTTCAGCCCCCCCCCCTGCGCGCGAGACGCTCCGCGCACTGATGTAATCGGGCAGCGTGACCTCGTGCCGCGGCGCCCCTGCCAGGGGCTGCCGAATAAGGAACAGGGTAATTCCAGGTAATGCCTGGTAATGACAGGTCCGTGGTTAGTTTAGGACAGGATGACTGGTGCTATTATAGCCGGGTTCTGTTTCAGTGTACGCACCGCTGGAGCCAGAGCAACGATATATGCCCTTAAATGTACTTCAAATGTACATGCGCAGACACACACACACACACAGATTTTTTTGGAGTCTCCATAGATTTTGTGTGCTACAGGAGGATTGGACTGCATACTACTCACAAATGCCTTCTGTACATGTATATTTTCTTGCTGAAGTTACATTTATTTAATATATTCAGACTTTTATTCAATAATGATCTTAAATAATTATTAATATCAAATAAAATAAATACCTAATAATATGTATGGCAGCCTGTAGCCGAGTGGCTCAGGTACATGATTGGGACCCAGAAGGTTTGTGGTTCAAGCCCCGGTGTAGCCACGATAAGATCCTCGCAACTGTTGGGCCCTCGAGCAGGACCCTTAGCTCCAGGGGGATTGTCCCCTGCTTATTCTAATCAACTCTTAATCAGCTAAATACATTTTCTATTAATAATACATATTAAATGAGTATTAAATTATAGAGCTACAGAAACAAGAAATAAGTTCAGTAGTTAATCTGCACCGCCCACAAATAATATTGTCCTTTCAAAATATTCAGTTAAAAACACAGCTATAAGTGGCCAATTATGAACTAGTGAGGCAAAGCATAGAGCAGTTTTTTTTTACACTGAAACAGAGTTTACTACAGCTTTACCATGCAAGGTTATTACACTGAAAATCAAAGCTTTAGCACCACGTGCTAGGTTACTCTCAAAAGCAAGGTTTTTGCACCAGATGTTACTTGGAAGGCCCAACAGTGTATATCTTGATATATAACAGACAGGGAAAAAATGACAAGGTCTTTGCTTAAATATGAGGACATTCCTCAGTTGAATTGTGGATATTTTTAGCACAATTTACAGTTGACTCAAAATTAGCGGTGCGGCCAACTTTGTGATAGCGGCGGAGGAAATGTGAGGTGATGTCGGCCATATCCATAACTGGGCCGAGACCTGGCCAGGGAGAGCTCTGAGAATAGTCGGTGTATGAAAAGCACACAACACAGGCACAGGTTGTGGAGGTAGAATAAACCTGGCTGAACTGAAACATGACAGATGAGTGATGTTGAGCCGCCATTATAGCTCCTGCCTCGGCCCACGGATGGTGAAGATACTTGCCTATCCAGTGGGACCTTAAATCCACACTTTGGGATTTAACTGGAATTACTACAGCTATCTTTGATGTAGGTGTATATTCGACCCCCTGCCATTTTCCGTAGAATACTCATACTTGAGTAACATCATTTTATTAATAATAATAATAATAATAATAATAATAATTCATAATAATTAGAACAGTCAAGTAAAAATGGTTGAGGAAAAAAGGAAAAAAAAGAGTAGAATATATGTCAAAGTCAAATTTTGCTTTGCGTTTTTTCTAGCAGGGACAGTGTGTGTATACTGAACACACACACACATGCAGAGACACGCACAGAATATACGTAGCTTGCACACGTAAGAAAACATTTTCTCGTTAAAACCTTTGTGATGCAAAAAAGGGATACGAATCAGAGCCATAATCTCCCGATAACCACAACTGAAATCAACAAAGAGATCGAAGGGACAGATAGAAAAAAGCTGCATTACAACTCTGGGCCCAGGCAATCTGAGTTTCGACTCTAAGCTCCATTGAAGAAACATAAATCGGCGTCTTCATGCCACGAAACAAATGTGATCAGGTTTTGGTCCGTGGGGGACGCCAACACATCTCCTTCTGAAGCAACGGCCGTCGGTATCGGATGTCTGCTGGGGCAGGGGATAGCGGCGAGCTCCGTTTCAGCAGGTCTCCGTGGTCGGGTTCACCTGCCCATCTCCAAACCGCCGGCACAGAAACAATACAAGTGGTAAAAGACGTACAAACGTACACGGCGGGAATATCTGCGTTCTCATATGAACGCTCACTGCTGTTCCCACTCTGAGCTTTTCCCCCCTTTCTTTGGTAGCCAGCTCTCTGTTATTGTTCAAAATGTCTGGTGCAGATGTCAATGATTAGGCCCTGAAAGATGGGATTTATTAATAAGATCTCACTGGCGTTTTGTCACGCTTGGTTACGCGTTAGCGACGCAGTGAACATTGTTCCGAGGAGGGCGCAGGCTCATGAAGGACTGCTTCAAAAAGCCAGGCTGCCCCCAGGCGAAGATCGCTGAGTCAAAACTGCGGTTTGAAAACGTCCATCCCTCTCGCAAATCTATTTTTATTACTTCTTCATCCATTTTTCCCTCTCGCTTTCTCTCTTCGTGTTCCTCCTTTGGCATTTTTCAGTAACCGTTGAGAAATTAGCTCCAGACAGTGTAGCAATGCCAACGCAAGGCCTTCAACATTTTTATGTCCTCGCATATAGAACAGAATAAATCAGTGCAGAATAGAATAGAATATTTGATCTATTGGGTCTATTGACCCTTTGTTTTTTATTCAAAGCCTGTGTTATTATACTCCACTACTTTCAGCTATCAGTAGTGACGGTTATGTCAGCATTATCGTGTGCAGCTAAGAACATTCTCGCCACATGTTTGTGATCTTACACCTTAAAGGATTAAATACAAAATAGACAATTTCCTTCAGCTCTGAGGCTTACAATACAAACATACTTCAATTACTCAATGCGTGATGTTGGAGGACTACATGTAAATCTAAACCTTAATGACCATGCTCAAATTAAATGTTAAAATCCCGTGATGGAGCGATGAATGTTATTTTATGTAAGTCCTCTCGTCAAAGCAACAATGAAAATGTGCTTAAAGTGTCTGCCCTGGTGAGACCATCTATGACTGAATCTATGTCATTTGTAGAATTTCTCCTCAGTGTTCAGTAAGTGCGTACAGGTATATTTTCTATACAGGTAAACTTTGCTTACAATGGTTATATTCTAACTGATCACAGACCCGTGCCAAATACTTCACTATTTAGTTTCTGGTGCAATACTAATGCTGGAAATGCTATCCAGATTCTGGTAAAATGTAATAGCACCTTTGCAAATTTTCTGTTAAACAGGTAGCATCACCAGTTACAACGTCCAGCCATATTAAAATCAAATTCTGCTCTGAATTTTATTACATTGAAGGGGTTAAACTTTTTTAACCCAATTGTTGCTAAATAAAGACAAGGTGCAGCTGACATTTCCCGAAACTTTGGTGTTAGAAAAAGAACGATTATCATGAGCATTTCCCGTTTTTTCATATTGGAAGTTTAAATTCAATTCAAATATAACCTAACACATTAACTAAGACACCCATGTGATATTGGGAGAGTGCTACAGTATGTTTACAAGCTGAAAGCTTGGTTCTTCATGTGTGAATGGAACAAGGTATGTCTCTCTCTCTATCGTTCTCTCTCTCTCCCTCTCTGTCTCTCTCTCCCTTCCTCAGACCCGTGTTCAATCAAATAACATTTGTCACGATGTCATTAAGTTTGACTTGCAAGCAAATGCAAACAATAGACTTTTTTTTCTTTTTTTTTTTCGGCTTTGGGTTCCGGCTTTTAGCGTCCACTATATTCACCAAACTGTAGTTTTGTGAAGCAAACGCACAAATGTTGACCGGATCCCAGCCTCCGTCTCAGCCCTCATGCTCGTGCTTAATGCGTACGGTATGCACTTGCTAATGGCAGGTTCTACGGGGACCCTTTAAAAAATCACCCCAGGACTCCTGCGGCCCTGTCCGTTCCTTTTCCCACAGTTTTCCTTCACACTCGGCCCCACCGGGAACCGGGCCAGCTGGACACTTCCGATGCCAAGGGCTCCGCGCAGGTCAAACGCCCCGATCGAGGTGGATCCAGCCTGGGGAGTTTCAGAGGGAGAAATTCCAACAGGCAATAATAATAACAACAAAAAAAAACGTGGTTATGAGAATCATATTCATCTGCTACGGACTGAAGGCACTGCACCCTGCCGCCGTGCTTTTTCTCTGTCTTCCTCTGTCACTCCCTGTCTTCGAGTCCTTGTCTCAGCCTCGCCCGCCTTCTCTGCATCCATCGCTCACTCTATCTCTCTCTTTCTCCGTCTGTTGCCAACCTCCTTCTCTCTCTTCCTCTCTCTCCTTCCTACTGTTTTTTTTCCTCTCTCTCCCTCCGTTAAAATACGGAGCGGTTTGACGGAAAGCAGACATCTCCAGGTTTTCAGTGAGAAGGTAGTACTGAAACCGGAGACAGACACCCCCTCTAGAGTGAAACTGCCTGGAGTCTAAAACGTAACACGAGGACAGCTGTGTTCGGTCCGCCGTTAAATCTCAAACTTATCAAAAACAATAAGAGAAATATAAACGTACAGCAGGCAGATAACTGTGATATAATGCGGTGGGAATGAGGCTGCCAAATATTTCACACCAAAAAAAGTTTCGGAGGATCGAGTTCATGACTGAGTGGACGGTTCATTCTATAATACACAGCAAATTACATGAGTTACCAAAAGTTTGTCAAATTGGTAGTGTAAGTTCTGAAATGTTCCCTGCATATTATGACTCTATATGACCCACCCCCTGCCCCCCTCCCCCATCCTCCCATCTCAGTCCTCCCCAGTGGTGGAGCACTGGGACGGTCAGAGCAACCCCCCTCCACCCCCGCCCCAACCCCCAAAAAAACCTTCTCGACAAGATCTTATCAGGGATGACAAAGTGTCTTCAGGCCTTGAAGGACGACCCCCAAGAAGGCTGGAGCCACAAACAGCGTGGAGTTAACGGGGCTGTTTGCGGAGAGCTCTACAAACCAAAACACACAAACACGCCCTGCCGTGATGCTGTCCCGCTCTGTGTTTGCTTTAGGGGAGTCCCCGGGGAACCCTTCATAAACCCAGCTGAGGGGTGGGGTGGGGTGGGGGGGGGGGACCCAGAGGCCTGGGGAGCGTTGAAGCATCACTTTGGGGACAGGGGCCGCAAATCCACCTCCTCCTTGAAAGGGCAGAGGCTGTTTGTTTAGAATTACGAGGCAATTAAAGGGCCACATGCTAACTGCTGTAAACGGGACACAAAAGAAACGAGCCCTTTCGGGCCCCTTTGACATCCCGCGGGTACCACACAAGTCGAGCACGTCGGCCATTCGACCCCGACGGAGGAGGAAGAGGCGGAAAAGAAAACATCCCTCTGGGAAAGCTCCCCAAATCCCGCCGTCTTCTGCCTTTAAGCGCGCTTATCTGATGCGCCGAGAGTCGGCGGAGGGGGTCGCGGAGTGCGTCTCTCCGTATGTGGTAGCGCTGTTTCACTCGCCCTACCTACAGTGTTTTCCGCTTGAATGTATCTGCATATGAAAAAGAAAATCATATTACAGCGATTCCGTGATTATTGTAATCGAAAACATCCCTGGTGCCCGGGTCTACGATATGGAAGGGCCGTATTTATTCTAATTCGTTTTTATTCCCCAAATTCAGTACATTATATAATCCTTGCATACATAATGCTGTAATCCTATGCAGGGAGGCCTCTCGCCCTTCCGCTGCCCTGGGGGGCCGGGGGGGGGGGGGGGGGGGGGGTGTGTGTGCGGGAGATAGGAACTGCGGACTCATCCGGCACCCCTACTCAGAAAGTTAAATTCCTCCCCAGCATTTTCTTCCAATCACCTGGATTTGCTAACCAGCACAATTTAGGAAGGTAAAACTAATTGGTGAAATCAGCTGGCTGAGCTCCTGGGTTGAAGAAACCCCTGGACTTTCCACATCTGCTAGATGACTGTCTTTGGGCCGACCGGTTGACGAAAACACGGTTGCACGATGGGAAGTGTAACAGAACTCTGCCTCCTTCCTTGGGTTTTATGGGCCTTTCGAGCGAATGCCGGGTCCGAACATATCTACAAATCCAACATCACACGTTCGCCTGCCAGCACCGGCTCATCTTCTCCAGAGAACTGCATCGAATCTTGGCTCGAGTGACCCCATTTTATCGCCAGTCCATTGTTGAGTTAAATAAATGGCACATCCTGTTTACTCCTGCTCTAACCCTTGTTCTGTTTTTTGCACTGCTGTCTCCTGAGCGAAGAGTATTGCCATTTCTCACACCATGGGTTTCTGAGCAAGTTGGCACCGGTGGAAAATGCAGTATTTTGTTCCGATCACCTGGATTTGCTAATTAGCGCAATTATTCGGCCAGCAGATACAACCGATTAGTGAAATCATCTGGCTGAGCTCATAGGCGGAAGAAACAGATGGCGGGACCATGGACTTTCCATCTCTGGGGTGGTACCTGTTCACTCACCCTCTCTATCTGTGAGGGAAATGGCAGTGGGGTGGCTCACAGGAGCCATCTCCCCAAAAACAAAAAAATCTGATCTACAGTTGTATTAAAAAGAATATCTGTTCGGCAGTTACTGGGGCTTTGTCTAAGTCTGCTACGGTTCCTGGCAGCTGCCAGCTCCCTTCGCTTTTAACGTAATGAAACAAACATGTTTGCGTTGCAGTCATCTGTTTGCTCCATACCAACCCGCGAAAACCTGCTGCTAGTCAGCTTCATTCCTTTTCAATAGCCCCAAAAGACTTGGATTGCTTTCGGGGGCACTGTGGAAAGTCTTAAGTACAACCAACTCTGTTGGCAAGTCCAGCTCCTAAATTGCAACTGCACCTGTCTGCGCTGTAACTTAAAACAAACTGAACTGGCAGACATTTTATGCATAATTTTCCCCTGCATGTCACAGAGATTGTAGCAAAATCTGATGGCGGTGTTGGATGGCTAATACAGCAAATCAACTGAATATTGCTCCGAGCGCTAACCATGTCGGTCGATGGTGAAAGCTTGAGTGCTTTATGGTCCATGTATTTGCTGCGCATTACGTAACGGGTGGAACCAGACCAGAAACGGAGCACGGATGTCAAAATGCTGAATTTATGCCACATTTACCAAATAGGTGTTTTTGATCTGTGCCTGTTTTCTGTGGTCTGTGAGTGCATGTTTTTATGTTTTTTATGTTTTTGGATTGTCAGTCCCCACCTGAATGGTCCAGCCATGTAATGTATCTGATATTTGACAGTTATGATTTCTCTGGCAGGAACATTTCCCATGTTGCACCAGGTTTGGTATTTGGACCAATCCTAGCTCATGACTCAGAAAATCCCCCATCCCGCCGGCCTGCAGTGCTGTGATCGGGAGCGGGTGGAGGTGGCCGTCCCGCTGGGGTTACACCTTGTCGACAGCCCTGCTCCTGTGTCAAACGGCGTTACACGCTCCGGCCCGCAAACTTCAACGCAGGGGCATTCGGAGAGGCCTGAATCCTCCCAAACAACCCTGAGATACATGGGTACGTTTATCCCGTGCTGGTTAAGCAGCGTGACCCCCCCACCCCCCAGCCTACCACAGTGAGTAACACAGTGCACCATCAGCCTGGGTGTGTGTAAAACCAGCGGTGGAGTAACACAGTGCACCATCAGCCTGGGTGTGTGTAAAACCAGCGATGGAGTAACACAGTGCACCATCAGCCTGGGTATGTGTAAAACCAGCGGTGGAGTAACACAGTGCACCATCAGCTGCCTGGGTGTGTGTAAAACCAGCGATGGAGTAACACAGTGCACCATCAGCCTGGGTGTGTGTAAAACCAGCGGTGGAGTAACACAGTGCACCATCAGCTGCCTGGGTGTGTGTAAAACCAGCGGTGGAGGTGCATCTTTTCACTCCCCTGCATTACTGAATATTTTAAGATCCCCAAAAAAGAAGTGAAAGTTGCTGTGTAAATGTAATGAATAAATATAAGGCACTGTGAGAGAGACATCACCGGGGATATGGCTCAGAGCAAATGTGCACAGACTGAATGGTAAATGGTAAATGGTAAATGGTTGGCATTTATATAGCGCCTTTATCCAATGTGCTGTACAATTGATGCTTCTCATTCACCCATTCACACTCACACTCACACACCAACGGCGTTTGTCTGCAATGCAAGGCGCCGACCAGCTCGTCAGGAGCATTTGGGGGTTAGGTGTCTTGCTCAGGGACACTTCGACACAGCCCGGGCAGTGGATCGAACCGGCAACCCTTCGACTGCCAGACGACTGCTCTTACTGCCTGAGCCATGTCGCCCCTGTGTGTGTGTGTGTGAGTGTGCGTGCGGGCGTGCGTGCATGAGTGCATGTGGGTGGGAGTGTATGTGTGTGTGTGTGTGTGTATGTGTGTGTGCGTGTGTGTGCATGCTTGTGTGTGTGCGTGTGTGTGTGTGGGTGGGTGTGCGTGTGTGTGCGTGCTTGTGTGCTTGCGTGTGCGTATGTGTGTGTGGGTGGGTGGGAGAAAACCAATGAGGAGACGAGATTCTGGCAGCTGGCCTCTTGTATAAAATGGACGAATGCCTTCATTATTGTGCAAACCCTTCGATTTATTCTGGCTCTTTGTTTTAACAGGACCATATATGCTTCGCTTTGGCTCTCTGGGGCCAACATAAGAAGCTTGTGCAGCCGACGTCCGGAAAGAATTCCCTTCACTGCTTGAGTAGTCTCGCATCACTGGTGCCGGTTTTCTCCCAACAGTAACCGTGCCACTTTGTTTTAGAGTGCTTTAACTTCATATGTGTGTGTGTGTGCGGGGGGGGGAGACCCCAAAACAGACCCCAAAACATCTCAAGCAGGACAGGATTCAAAATCATTGGGGATTCAGAGGAAGAGGGAGCTGATACACTATAATTAAATTAGACGGAAGCAAGTAAGATGATGCAATCACACAGAAAAATTTATTTTTAGTGAAGTCCTATGAGGTTGTTGGCTGTATTGACAGTTACGTTCTTGGTCATAATAGCCATGCCTTATCTTGCCTGTACATCGAGTACCTCTGGTAATCATAGTTTGGCTGTGTGCGTGGCTGATTGGAAATAGGATGGAAAGTGAGGTTATGGGAACTATGGCCGTAGCAACGCAATCCATCACATTCAGATGTTTAGATCCGTGACACAGCGAGCATGATTGTACGAGCGCCCCTCGGGGGTCAGCAACGGGAACACCTGTAGAGCCTGACGTGTTCCAATAGCTCGGGAAATAAAATCTCTTATTTATTTATTTTCGCTTGTAAATGGTTTTTGAATACGGGAAAGTTCATGCACTAAACTTGAGATCATATTGGAAAGAGTGAGATTGTATTTTTTATACAATTAAGCTGTTGCGTGTGACAGCCTTTTCCATAAGAAAGCCTTTTTTATACAGTAAAAGGTCAAATTAGAGACTACTATAGCCAAACTGTCACCGCTTAAGGGGTAATGCAACCGAAACCCTAGTCCCCAACATTTGGAAGTTTGGAAGATCACTACTATGCTACTAAGGCACCAGACCTGTCACCGGGATGCAGTGCTGGGGGAGTGTACAATTTGGTTATTAGCGTATTTTACATAGTGATATGTTGCATTACGCAGAGGTTGCATACCAACACAATCAAGTAGGTGGATTGTGGGCCGTGGGCGGAGACTGAGAGGACAGACGAGCTGGACACAGGGTGATATCAAAAGTCCGGATTGCACCGGCGTTTATATTGCGGAATACAGACCGGGGAAGGGAGAGAGAGCGAGAACGACGATAAAACTGGACAAAGAACCTTCGCCCGTCACCCTTCGCTCGCCCTAGGCGAAATAAATCAGACCAGGCTGCGGCTTTCGCTCCGACGCTTTTCAGCTCTGCCGCTGTCAGTCCCGTCTCTCTCCACCAGCAGCGTGCTCATCCGCGGTTCCTCCATCTCAGACACCTACCGCGGAAAGAGCACGCATTTTAAGACCAGTAGTCCAGGTGTGTGTCTACTACCAGTAGGCCCGATCCTCAGATTGCCCTGCTTCCTTCCCGCGAACCTCGCCCTTGCCACAATAATCTTAACTGTTTCCTTTGGCAGGCTGTCTGCCTGATGTACCAGCCACTGTTCTGTAATAATATAATCCATAACCATATAAAACTCCCCCTGTCACTTCACTGTGTGAAGGATTTAGGTTTTGGATGATGCAGAAAGAAACTAGATGCTAATCGCACAAAATACTTTCACACACACACACAAACACAAACACACACATGCACACACACCCAGATAAGAGATATTACATGTCTGTGTTGGCGTGCGAATGCAATCGAATCATTGCTTTGACATGAAAATACCTTCCTCATAATTGATTAGCGGAGTTCACCAAGAAGACATGGAAAAGAAAAACAAGGAAGCGGAAGAGTTCACCGGACAGTCACGCACCGTCATCGTGAGAAAGCTGGGGCTGAGCTTCTGCAGTACACCTCTGGCCTCAGTTGCCAAAAAGTAATATGTTGAGCTCTGAGCTCTAGCCCTAAATGGCTTATACCGCTGGCTTATACCGCTGGCCTACCAAGAGGGTGTACATTTGGCCAGGGGGTTGAGAGGGCTCATGGGAAAGTCATGTGACCTCCTGTCGCTGTATAAACTCTCGATGCACTCAACAATTCAGGCCTGTAAAATGGCATTTCTTCTCCACCCCCGAGCTCACACTTAAAAAACCACAGGAACAGAATGTAACAACCATTATGTGTGTGACACTGGGGTACATGCTATTCTTCCACCTGGACTGAGCATGGCGTTACATTGTTACCTGGCTGTTTGATGAGTCAACACTGCTGTTAAACTCTCAGCTCAGGTGACAGGGTGCGCCTGTTGTTGTGCCGTTGGAATGTGCATGCATAAGTATCATGACATGCATAGAATTAATATTAATATTAATACTGGCAATGCTAACAGTACTCATTATTAGTTATTATTACTGTTTTCCAATGACTGAAAATCTAGTTTAGATTCCGGAATAAATAGCCATCAGGAGTTGCAAGTCCCTCTGCATGACCAGTAGCAAATCCTGCAACACTCAAGGGTAATTGTTTCCCTTCTGGTTTGGAGTCTGGCAGGGCTTTGCTGCCTGGGGCACTTTTTTACTGTTTCATTTTGTAATACGTTTCTCACAAATATATTAGACTAGTTTTATGGCAAGAAATTTGTACTCTATCAAATGCATCATGATTTATAGAATGGGCAAAACTATGTCCTGGAAACATTTCAAGGACACATAAAAATGTAAAATTGGAGAGTGCAATTTATATAGAAGGACTTAACCCAGAAGGAAATGAGTGGGAGAGTTGGCTTTTATTTCTATTTCTTAATTAATGAACAAGGTCCTTTGGGGCTATTCTAATATATCACACAATTAGACGTATTCTCTCTTTGCAAATGTAATATTTATCGCAATTAGTATTAGATTTAATACAATGTTATACATAAACAAAAATAAATAAAAAAGACAAGCAATGGTTGTTATTCTACAACAGAACAGTTCGTAGGTCAACGGGGTGACATTTGGAATACCTTCGGTTTGGATTGCTTTGCTGCTTTTCTGTAATGTGTTGTTTTAACACTGATATTTTATTTTCCCATGTTTCTGAACCAAGGCCATTGGTTTTATGGCTATTACGGATAATTGTGTTTTGCCTCCGAAACTGCTGCAAATTCATTGTTTGCTTGCACAATTACATACTCCAGATGTGTTTTCAGAAAAGTATCTCTTGATTGGCAATTTAACATTGGCTCAAATTGTTTTCTTGACCACAGCAACCTGCAAAGATTTGCCAGGCGAAACACATACTCCGCGTGCAATAACACTGCAGACCGTCTGATAAATGACTACTCCTCAAGCTATTACTGGCCTGTTGTCCTGCTTTTCTTTCTGAAATTCTAGTCTTTCTCAACTGGTGATTTCCTCCCGTCTCTCATGGTCGAATGATATTTGCTGTCGTCCCTCCCCGAACTCGGTTTCACACGATCCCTTTCGCTCGGACCAAGGGTCACAGCTAAGGGACTGTCGCTTAACAAGCAAGCAGATGTTCTCAAATGATGATCTTCCAGGGTCCGCTTATCAGTGACGGCAAAATCTCCTGGGATGGGGGGTACTGTGCTGGTGGAGGCACCTTTGACTGGGTAAAGTGTTAAAAAGAGGCCTGGGGCATCCGCGACCATCAAGGACAGAAATAGAATAAAATGCACAGTAGAGTAAGCAGATCTGGACAAAATTTATAGCCCGACTTTTTCAGTCTGGACCTATACGTTCTGCATATAGCCATTTCACCATACACACCTTGCCATCTGACTCTCCTATGTGCCTCCCAAAGAACAATCAGTTTTCACATAATTGATTAAACGATGGATAAAGGAAACTAGCATGCAGGAATTTGAAATGGCCAGACCACAAATCATCTCCCTGGGCTATGATTTCTGAACGTTGTGAGGAATGCCCTTTCCGGGACAGGAATATATTGGAATATATTGCACATATTTTTGATGATGTGATGACAAATATATTTCATGGCATTATATGTTTGTTTTTTTAATGTATATCAAATTTGGTAATTTTGGCCATTGTTTTTCAGAATATACTGTAGCAGCAAATTCCATTTCCTTATGGACTGAGAAATAACAATAGAAAGGAACCCTGGTGTAAAATCCAGCTATGACCAGCTTGAAATTACTGGCTACCAGCTGCTTCAAAACATAGCTTGAGCTGGTCAAACCATGTTGAATATGGAGCTGGTCTGGTCAACCAGCTACCAGATGTTTAAAAACCTAACTTAAGCTGTTTTTTTCAGCAGGGAAAACACAGAGCTATTGTACGTCAGCACCATGGGAAAGACGATTCCCACCTTGGACATGTCACTGATAATGCTTGAATACAACAAATAAAGATTTCCAATTGAAACAGCACCCAGCGCAGACAGGCAACGTTCAAACTGTCCAAAAGGAAAGAGATATACAGTATAAAGCAAGGCCTCTGCACAGCACTCCTCATAATTTTATGTTGTTATAGTTTAGGAAACCAGAGGCACACCAGGCCTTCAAACTGCCACTGAAGCCCTGATGGCCAGAGTATGACTGGGGGGGGGGGGGGGGGGGGGGGGTTGGGGGGGGGGCTGGTTCAGTGAATACAGCGTCTCTCTGACTCACTGGAAGTGATTTTCAGCAGGCCCGGAGTTCACCTTCCTGGATCCCCCGTACCTTTCTAAAAGCAGAGCCCCACCTTTGCGGCCCCGGCTTCCCCTTCCCCGCCCGAGGAAGGAGGGGAGAGCGGCCCTGAGCTTCTCCCTGGGAGTCACGTCTGTCAGCTCGCCTTCGGCCCATCCTGTCGGCCTCCGCTCTACCCTGGGCCAGGCCCTAAACGTGTCACCACATCGCCACCGTCTGTTCCAACCCCCCCCCCCCCAACACCACCGCCGCCGGGCTCACAGGCCTCCTCCAGGAACAGCTCACTCAGCCAAAAAAAAAAGGGGGGGGGAGGAATGAGGAACGCCACACACAGCTGAAAAAAAGCTAGGTCAACTCCGTAGTCGACATGGTTTAGCCGGTTGACCAACTCAGACCAGCTCCACACCCAACACGGTTTGGCCAGCGCAAGCTACAATACGATTTGAAACTGCTGGTAGCTGGTCATTGTGAGCTGGTCATAGCAGGCTTTCAGAGCAGGGAGGAGACGCGTCCTCAGGTTCGTAGAGAGAGAGAGGGAGTTGCACTAGACTCAACGACGGCCGAGGCGATGACTGGACCAGCTGAGTCCCGATCGCTGGAGTCCCAGAGATTGACCCGCCCGACCCCCCTGGATCAGCACCTGCGGTGGGAACGGGAGCTGTCACGGTCCCCTCTCACCCCCCCCCCCCCAGCTGGGGCAGGATGAGGCCGCAGCATCAGGACACGTCCCTGGCTTCCCCCACCGGTCATGGGGACGATGACGGAGTGATGAGTTCCTGGTTTCCAGAGGAGCCGTCAGGAAGGACAGGACAGGGAAAGAGAGAGGGACACACACTTTCACACACACACGCACACACACATTCTCTCTCTCATACACACACACACTCTCTCTCTCATACACGCACTCTCACACACACATACAAAAACACACACTCACACACACATACACTCACGCACATACACACACACAAAAACACACACTCTCTCACACGCACAGACACACACACATACCCACAAAATCTTCCTCCCTAATACTGTAACTACTGTAAAACTCACAACACTAAAGGAGGAAGGGAGAGAAACACTCCTAACAGAAACATTTACCAAAAAAACCCCAAATTATTCAAAATTATTCATCTTTGTATTTTGCGTAGCAGCTTGATGTTTTTTCTAACATTGCAATTAATTATTATAATAACAAAAATAAACATTAATAATAATAAATAATAGTGCATAATAAATTTTCGTAAATGATACATAATAAAATATGCAATAAGATTGGAGTATGATGTAATGGTATAAACAGAAAGGTATTTTTTAAATGAAATAATAATTTGATCTGAGATTATATCCAGCTCTGTGTGCTAATCCGTAGTTCGCCTCTCACGGGCATGAAGCTGGCTGCATTACAGGAGGCACAGGGCAGCCAGAGGTTTACAGCCAAACCACTCTCCCTGTGGTTAACTTACCATACCACTCTCCCTGTGGTTAACTTACCATACCATTATCCCTGTGGTTAACTTACCATACCACTCTCCCTGTGGTTTCATTTCCCATACCAATACCACTGTGGTTTAATTTACCATATCACTTTCCCTGTGGTTTAATTTGCCATACCATTATCCCTGTGGTTAATTTACCATACCACTCTCCCTGTGGTTTCATTTCCCATACCAATACCCCTGTGGTTTAATTTACCATATCACTTTCCCTGTGGTTTAATTTACCATACCATTATCCCTGTGGTTAACTTACCATACCATTATCCCTGTGGTTAACCTACCATACCATTATCTCTGTGGTTAACTTACCATACCATTATCCCTGTGGTGGAAACGGGATTTAACTTACCATACCATTATCCCTGTGGTTAACTTACCATACCACTCTCCCTGTGGTTTAACTTACCATACCATTATCCCTGTGGTTAACTTACCATACCACTCTCCCTGTGGTTTTATTTACCATATCACTATCCTTGTGGTTTAACTTACCATACCATTATCCCTGTGGTTAACTCACCATACCACTCTCCCTGTGGTTTAACTTACCATACCATTATTCCTGTGGTTAACTTACTATACCACTCTCCCTGTGGTTTCATTTACCATACCACTTTCCCTGTGGTTTCATTTACCATACCATTATCCCTGTGGTTTAACTTACCATACCACTCTCCCTCTGGTTTAACTTACCATACCATTATCCCTGTGGTTTAACTTACCACACCACTCTCCCTGCGGTTTAGCTTACCATACCACTCTCCATGTGGTTTAACTTACCATACCGCTTTGCATGTGGTTTCAGCTGACAGTTTCCCAGGCCAGAGGGAGAGAGAGCGGGAGAGAGAGAGAGGTAGGGAGAGAGAGAAAGAGGGAGCAGGAGAGAGAGGAATAGATGTACAGTGAGAGAGAAAGATAGAGAGCGAGAAAGACAGTTTCCCAGGCCAGAGCGAGATAGAGAGAGAGAGAGAGAGATGAAGTGGGAAAGAAAGACAGAGAAAGTGAGAGGGGAAAAGAAGCACAATGCATTTCCGAGAGCACCTCCCCTGCTGTGAAGCGGTACGTGGGCCTCGCTGGGAAACGCTGAAACGGGATGAGCAGAAACGATGACGAAGAGAGTAACCGGCCCAGAAGCCCTCAGGGCCGCAGCAGGCTGAGTGTGAGCGGAAACGGAGGGGAGGCCGCGGCGGGGCGGGGCGGGGCGGCGGGAGAACAGTAGCCCTGCTCCGTCCCTGCTGACCCAGGCTCTGCACCGGCGCATTGAAACATTTACACGCACTGCACAGCGCTAATGGGGCCTTAACCATTACCCTCTGCTGTCTCCTTCCTTCTCCAAAGAGCCCACGGTTATGAGATCAAACTGGCATCGGTGGGAGGGAGAGAGAGAGAGAGAGAGAGAGAGAGAGAGAGAGAGATTTGTTGAGTGTTTTAACACACCTTCATTATAACACTACAACAAAACAGCACAAGGCACAGAAACTCATCAGCTTCCAGAGAGTGAGAGAGAAGAGAGAAAGAGATAGAAGAAGAGACAGAGAGAGAAGAGAGATAGAGAGAAGAGACCGAGAGATAGAGAAATAGAAGAAGAGAGTTTTAACAGAGTTTTAACACACCTTTATTATAACACTTCAACAACACAGCACAAGGTGCAAAAACTAATCAGCTTCCAGAGAAAGAGAGAGAGAAGAGACAGAGAGAGAGATAGAAGAACAGACAGAGACAGAGAGAGAGATAGAGAGAAGAGAGAGAGAGAGACTGAATCATGAGCTCTTCTGAATCATACGCTCTGTCCTTGAGAGGTGGATAACAATATGTGTGTGGAATCAGCGGAAGAGAGGATTATGTGGTCAGGGCATCACTCCGTGCTGCAGCACTGCTGGTGCAGATTCATGCGCAGTGTGTCAGAAGTGCAGACTTGTTTTTTCCCTTTGCCTTGACCCCTGCTTGTCTTGAGACGCAATAAAAGGCCCTAGAGTCTATTTAACAGGTTCAGGGGTTCAACAGACAGTAAAATGGAGGCACTCTACACAGGATGGTTTACGTGATTTATTTCGCATTGAGTTACTGTAAAACGTTCAGCCGCAGAGATAAAAATGTGTGTGTAGTGTGTGTATGTGTGTGTGCATGCAGGTACTGGCCCTCACCAAAATGGAATGGACTGCAGTATGTTTAGTTAAAATGTCCTAAAGATCTGAAAATATATTGAAACACTTCATGTATATAAACAATATACTGCAGTGAATTTCCATAAGGGGGTTTAGAGTATAAAAGTGTGTGTGTGTCTGTGCATTCCTATATTTAGATATGTTTCATATGTTTGAACATTCTGTGTATCAGACGTGTGTTTTCGGACACTGTGGGTTGGACAGGTCCAGGGGAAGAATGTGAGCTTTTCTCACTGCTCCTCGATCTGTTTCACATTTTCACATTTAAATGTGGAAGTGATATTTCTTTCTGACAACTGCTGTAAAATATACATATTGTTTTAGCCTTTACAGGAAAATTAATGGTATGTCTCCTTACAAATGTACTAATACATAAATCTCTTCACCAAGCTACAAAAAAACCCCCCAAAAAACATGGTGGTAACATATGAGAAGAAGATGTTGTATGCAGTTATCATAATTAATTAATATTTCATTAATATTTCCTCTAGGTTTTACTTATTACAGCTGTAGATTAATAATTATATCTGAAGAAAATGATGATTGTGGTTTTATAATCCCACTTATGCCTCTTAAAAACAAGGCCATTACAGCAAGGCAAAGCTGACCAAAAGCTGTCAAGACAGTTGCATTTTAGTTGGATTAAATATTAATCTTATCATATTACAATATAACATGCAGATCACAGCGCTGTGGTGGTATTAGAAAGAAACAGCATAGGCTAACAGATTTGAATAAGACAGGTCAAACATGTTGCTGTGTCTGTTGTTGCAGCAGCTTTGAATTACGCACAAACTGACAGTACAAATTGTATGAAGCTGAAGACTGAATGTTTTAATAATATGGTGCAAAATATGACAAACAATACATGGAAAGCTGGAAAGAATTTGCACATCGATGTATTGTCTTCATATACTGAGGGCTGTTTGTGCGGCAGGGCGTCTCCTAAACACAGACGAACGTTATTTTCACTGTAAGAAAGGGTGGAGGAGTGAGAGAAATGCTGTGTGTGTGTGAGAGTGAGAGAGAGAGAGAGTGTGTGTGTGTGAGAGAGAGAGAGAGAGAGAGAGAGAGGAGGGGGGAGAGAGAGAAATAGAGAGAGAGAGCAGAGAGTTTCAGCAGATCTGAAAATGTCAAGCTCCAAACTAATTTCAGATGGTGGACCAGAAGCGTTAAATGAAACAAAGGCCTTGTTTGAGTTTGGAGTGCGGCATGAGACAGACAGGAGAAGAGCTCAGTGGAAGCTCGGTGGAAGTGAGAGACTGGGATATGGAGCGCTTTATCTAACACACCGTAGCACCGGGGGGTCAGACGCCCCCCCCAGCCCACCCCCGCCAGCACACCCCACCTCCGCCTCAGCCGTCAGAGCTGCTGTCTGCGTGTGATTGGCTGATGCCGGTCATGTGATCTGGGTAAGGGTTTTGGAGTTCTGGTCAGGACAGCTGTGGGTTGGAGATGTGAAAGGACTAGGAGCGAAGTCGTCCAGCTATAGAAATGAAATCAATTATAGATCGCTACCTCAAAAACAGATCTCCGCCAAAGGTTTGGTTCTAGAGGCCGTAGAATGTGAGTTACGTTGTGTAATAAATATTCATACAGTGGGATATTATAACAGATCAATGCAATGTGAACTAGTGAACACGGTGTTGGTCTGTTTAAGACTGCATTCATATAACGCTTTCATCCAAAGTGCATTACAATTGATGCCTCTCATTCACCCACTTACTCATGTATGCCAACAGTGACTGGCCGCCATGCAAGGCACCAACCAGCTCGTCAGGAGGAATCGGGGGTTAGCTGCCTTGCTCAGGGACACTTCAACACACCCAGGGCGGGGATCAAATCGGCAACCTCCTGAGCTAATATTGCCCCCACAGAAAGGGGGGAGGCCTGTTCAGTTAGAGAGAGGTCATCCCTGTATGTAATCTCGCAGTGCTTATCAACACCTAAGGAATATTATATATAAGAATATAGGGTGTATTCCCTGGTTATGGGTATGCACTTTGCACTTCTATGTCGCTCTGGATAAGAGCATCTGTCAAATGCCATTCATGTAATGCAATGTACTGAATATGGTCTTATCAGAGTACTTTTGTGTTATTCACAATGAGGCTAATGTTCAGCATCTTACGGTGTTCTGATTCGAACATAGTTTCTCCAAGAGTGACAAATACAGAAAACGATACTATAATCTGACATTTGTGAATCATCAAATAAAATCAATCATGGGTGTCTCGAGCACTGACCGTATGCTCATTGTGAGCTGTGACGTCAACGGTTTGAATCCGACCGTCTGACAATTTGTCGCATTTCTTTCCCTCTCTCTCGCCCCCATTCTTCCTGTCTCTATATACTGTCCAATAAAGCTGAAAAAGGCCTAAAAAATATCTTTAAAAAATAAAATAAAATCAATCATCATGACATGGTGCAAAACAAGAAGGCTTATAGCAGGCTCTTTCTTTGTAAGCTACGACATCGTCAAGGAAACAAGCATTCTAGAAATGTCTTTCAGAATTTGTGCTTGAAAATGTTACATTTTCCCTTTCTTCAAGTCTCCATTATTTCATGGAAAATTTAAGCATGAAAATTAAACATGCATCATGCGAAATTACAAACACCTTTCCATGTAGGTCTATTGAAACAATTATTTATTTGAAAGATAAACCTAATAAAAAGATATTATTGTAAACCAATGATCTTGATTTCTACAGATCAACTCAAATCAATTCAATTCAATTCAATTCAGTGAAGATAGAATGAAAAGTATGCAATGCAATGACAGATCAAGCACGGAGCAAACACTAACACGGGCTGGGAAGAGACTGCAGTAAGGGGGCGATTAACTTGCGGGTAAAACAGGCAGGAAACATGCGCACTGTCCATTCATAATTAGACATAATTGAATAAGTGTGTGTAATTAACAGGAGCCCTAATCCCTGTCACGGTAGAATGAGAGACTGTTCCGTGTGCTTTTTAGCACCTAAGGGCCCTGCAGGGATGTTGACACTTAGCACGTTTTAGACCAAGGACAGTGCCTAAAACCACACATGAAAAAAAGGTGTGTGTGTGGGGGGGGTGGGGGGGGGGGGGGGTTGCGGTTATGATAATATCAAGCTTTAACGTGACTCGCACAAAACTTCAAATTATTCTGATTCAAATGCAATTTTAAAAATATATTGAAAACAGGAAAACATCAGGGGTTGGGTGATCATGTAAAAAGTTTAACCCTGTAAGGTGTGACATCACAAATATGTTACTAGAATGTTCTTAACTGAAGATTCTAGATGGGGAACCTCTGAACTGAACATTCTAATGCTGATGTAACAATCGCTGCTGGGAATTGAAGGCAATGGATTTCTCGAAAAAATAAATGAAATAAAACATTCCGTAAAGAAAGTATACTCTTCAAAGGGTTAGGCTTTAGGCAGGAAGAAGAGAAGATGGCCAATAAGGGTCTTTAATTAACTGACAGACGAATAATCGATGCTCGTTGATCAGACGATTGATGTCCTGAGGTCTCTCTTCCACCACAGACACTGCCCGTGTGTGTGAACCCCTCTAACTCAACCTCTGTTTTCACTTCAAAGACACAGGGCAGGTGATGTGCTAATGTGTCTGTTAATGTGCATTTACCTGTTCTTTAATGTTCTCAATAAACATGTCTGATCCTTCGGTCACACCTAATCTAAGGGGCTGGTTTACTTAGGGCTTTTATCCTGGGCGCGTATTCTTGACCAATGCAGTTTGTGAAGCAGTAAAATAATAATAAATATCGTCTGTCTATTAGATAATCCTGGATCTTTAAATATACTGTATGACAGCAGTCACGTTAACCATGCTAATACATCAATACAAGTATTCTAACAAGTACTATCCCGTTTCTCAAATTATCTGTAAAAATGTATTTGTTATTCTTTTTTTTTATAAAAACCCAGATTTCTCATTGTTTCTTTTTCTTGTGAGTGCACATACATGTTTACTTGTGTTTTTACAGACCTGCTTCTTGATATATGCGAGTGGTCATATCCATTTTCATCTTATCCCACACCCTTATTCTTTCATTTAAAAAAGAATAATAAGCATCACTTCATAAATTTTTTTCTCATTTTGATACGGACCACAGCAGCCATAAAAGCAAGGCTGACATTTGTAACATTTCATAAATCTGTACAAACTATGCACCATAAATTGTACCTCAGGAAAGATGATCCTTTGTGAATAAAACAAAGAGTATTGTTTAGAAAATGACTATTTATTTTAAAAATAAGTTTAAGGAATCCAGTGATATATGTAAATATTCAATAATCAGAGTAAAGTGCCAAATAACATTTTCATAAAAGAAATCTGTACAAAAATACACAATTAAAAAAAAAAAAGAATTGGAATGTGAGTAAGACAGTTATGCTGCCATGGATGTCATTTTATATTACAAAGACGGCACAAGACTCGAACTTCAACTTCAAGATGTTCAGATGAAAGGGGAGAATGTCCTATCCGTGACACATCCCAAAAAATGGGGATCGCATTCCATAGATCCTCTCTCTGCATTAAAATCTGGAGTAAGCCATCTCTCTGTCTCTCTCTCTCTCTCTCTCTCTCTCTCTCACACACACACACACACACGCACACACACGCACACCTCCACACAGACCTGATATGCTTTTCTGAAGTCCCGGTGTGCTTCAACAATACGATATTGCTTTAAAAAAAAAAAAATCAAATCAGCTTTATTCAGTCCAAGACCCTCCTTTCATGGAGTGTCAAAATCAGTTTTTTTGGTCCAATCTTTTGAATGGAATCTCCATTCAATGTGAGTTATCAGTCTCTGGAGGAAAGCGCTGCTGGCAGAGTGGTATAGATTTCCTGAACTCGCATCTCGCCCACATTCCAGCAGTTAGTGGCGTGGCGTTCCCCCCCTGGGACACACACACGCAGTTCCCCCTGAACTGCTGTTGAGGCGCTCACGAGCAACAGCGCTCCCATCCCGTGTCACTTTTAGTTTTTCTTTCATTTTTGAAAAAAATTCGGCTTGGCTTTGTTCCAGTGTCCCCATGTCACTCCTCTCGCCTTGCGCATCTTGGATGTCACTTTATCTTTGAGGGTTTTAGTTCCTTGACCTGCATGTGCAGGGTTTTGTGGACCGCCAGGGTCCTCGACTGGCAAAAGCCCTTCCCGCACTCCTGACATTTGAAAGGCTTCTCTTTGGAGTGGATGTACCTGAAAAACCAGAGAAAGAAAAATCACTCACTGGCTCATACACGTGTTGTGAAAAACACTATCCCAGCCACTGCTGTTATTTTTATCCAGAGATGACAGTGTGTGAATTCTGACACATTCGCATGAAATGTTGGTACAATACACGTTCTCTTTGATTACATGTACAACTGTTTCTTTGTCAATGGTAACTTATCCAACCTGTTATAATGACTCACTTTGGATAAAAGCGTCTGCTAAATAACCTGGAATCGTAAATGTAAAAGTAGACTGTTCAATTTTCTTTTTACTTCCTCTGGATCAGTGTTCATGCTAAATGCCTGTAATGTAATGCAATGTAATTTGAAGGTGCCAGCTAAATGTGTGTAATGCAATGTAAAGGCGATGCTAAATATGCAGCCCAAAGATGTTTGGGATATGGATATGCTTGGGATATAGGTATGTTGGGGATATGCGTATGTTGGTGGTATGGGTATGTTAGGGGTATGGGTATGTTGGGGGTATGGGTATGTTTGGTATGTAGGTATGTTGGGGATATTGGTATGTTTGGAGTATGGGTATGTTGGAGGTATGGGCATGTTAGGGGTATGTGTATGTTGGGGATATGTGTATGTTGGGGTATGGGTATGTTGGGGATATGTGTATGTTTGGTATATGTGTATATTGGGGATATGTGTATGTTGGGGGTATGTGTATGTTTGGTATATGTGTATATTGGGGATATGTGTATATTGGGGATATGTGTATGTTTGGTATATGTGTATATTGGGTATATGTGTATGTTTGGTATATGTGTATGTTGGGGGTATGTGTATGTTTGGTATATGTGTATATTGGGGTTATGTGTATATTGGGGGTATGGGTATATTGGGGGTTGGTGTATATTGGGGGTATGTGTATATTGGGGGTATGTGTATATTGGGGGTATGGGTATGTTTGGTATATGTGTATATTGGGGGTATGTGTATGTTGGGGATATGTGTATGTTGGGGATATGTGTATGTTTGGTATATGTGTATATTGGGGGTATGTGTATATTGGGGGTATGGGTATATTGGGGGTTGGTGTATATTGGGGGTATGTGTATATTTGGGGTATGTGTATATTGGGGGTATGGGTATGTTTGGTATATGTGTATATTGGGGGTATGTGTATGTTGGGGATATGTGTATGTTGGGGATATGTGTATGTTGGGGTTATGTGTATGTTGGGGTTATGTGTATGTTTGGTATATGTGTATATTGGGGGTATGTGTGTGTTTGGTATATGTGTATATTGGGGGTATGTGTATATTGGGGGTATGTGTATGTTGGATATATGTGTATATTGGGGATATGTGTATGTTGGGGATATGTGTATATTGGGGATATGTGTATGTTGGGGATCTGGCCCGGCGGCTTGGCGTACCTGTGGTCCCTCAGGTGGTCCTGCCTCCGGAAGGCCTTGTGGCAGATGTCGCAGGTGTAGGGCCGCTCGTCCGTGTGCGTGCGCTCGTGGATCAGCAGGTTGTAGGACTTGGTGAAGTGCCTGCCGCAGAACTTGCACACAAACTCCTTCTTGGTCTTGGAGGGCAGCCGGCCGCGGCTGGGCTTCCTCTCCGAGGACAGCTTGGCGACGTCCAGGAGGGACCCCAGGGCGGGCGCGGAGCTCAGGTCCTCCGGCTTCACGGGCTCCTCCTGGGTGGCCGCCACGGCCAGGTTGGCGAAGTCGAAGCGGGGCTTGCTCTTGCCCTGGCCCGGGGACGAGCACTCCTGCTTGGGCTGGACGAGGTGGGGGAAGAAGGGGGGCAGGAGCGCCGGCAGCGGGAAGCGGCCGTCCATCAGCGCCGGGAGCTTGGAGAAGGTGCAGCGCGGCAGCGCCAGGGGAGGGTATCCCAGGGTCCACTGGTGCAGGTGGACCGCGTGCAGCGCGCTGAAGCTGTAGATGTTGGGCACGTGGTCGGAGGGCAGCTGGAGGCCATTGGAGGCCTGGAGCAGGGAGTAGTTGGCCAGCTGTAAGGAGGGGTGCAAGGGGACCGGCGCAGCCAGAGTCTTGCTTCCCATTTTTGGACCGCCAGGGATCGTCAAACAGGATCAGCAAAGAGCGGATGTCCCTTTGAGGAAAAACAAAACAAAAGATGATTTAGTACAGCTGATGCTACTAATACTACAACTAACTACTACTACTACTACTATTACTACTACTAATAATAATAATAATAATAATAATAAAAGAAGAAGATTACTAATAATACAATAACAATTATCTGTAATTGTATTTTCAGTTTCAGTATTTATATATCTCTGCACAAATAGCATTGCTACTGTAAGCTACCCAACAAGTAATTTCCCCTTCCTTAAAAACCCATTAATTACATTCCCATTCCTGACAGCACGCACAGCCAATACACAAACAGTGAAGTTTTATTCCTGCCGCGGTCGTTTAACTCGGTTTGATCTTTTCAGAGGCCTCATTACCTTGGGATTAAGGCTGAGGTGTACAAATGTGCGTCTTTTACATGCAGACAAAAGGCAGCGTTATTTCTGAAAAGAGCCCCTTTGTCGGTAAACTCGCTCTTAAGGGGTTGATAGATGTGTATTCAGGCCTCTGGCCCACGGGACCCCTCTCTCTCAGAGAAGCGCGCTACTGCACCGGTGTGTCCTGGAGGCTCAGAGAGCGAGCGCAGCGCTCGTGTTTGGTGTGGGCGTTTTCAGTTTCCGCAAAATGCGCCCCGGGCCGTTTAGAACAGGTACACAGAAAGGAACTATTCACCGGGCGAAATACCTCTCCGAACTGTTGAATCAAGTTTGATAAGAATAAATACAATGTCTCTTTGTTTCGTTTAATAACTTGATTGACACACTGTCGGTGCATCCACGAAATTACGGCTGTAGTTTTCAGTTGTTCTCAATGGGCTAAATGAAAAAGGCTTGACACCTGGAACAATACTTGTGTTTCAAATCACATATCAATTTGGGTTAAAAACGAACAGACGTTCTATTACTGCTGTTAGGACCTAGCTACTCTGTGAGCTTTATGCTATGTTTCTCAGCAGGAAAAAAATAAGTTTCCTTTGCTAAATGCATCAGACTATATGACTCTTCATTTTAGCACAGCTAGCAAACCAACCAGGCTGTAAAGCATTAAAAAGTCCACGCAGTCCACATTGGGGTACTCGGTGGGGAAGTTTTTGCTGTAAATAAAAAGTGAAATAGTACTAATTAGAACTGCTAGAGCTCAAAGGCCCCCCGGGGATTTCGACTTTCTGATCATGACGCAGAAGTAATTGACTTTTACTTACTAGGTCATTAGAGGAGATCAGCAGTTGCTCTCGGGCCGTCTGGTATCCTTAACCCTTTGATGTGAAATACACCGCGAGGAGGAAGTAACTGCACTACGTCTTAAACATCGCCTGGTTGCTGCAGGATACACGACGACTCACGAATCCAGCCAGCCCCGACAATGCGTGAAAATACAGTCAATGCTTGAAGCAGACACCTCAGGAGCCATACTTTAGGCTATATATTTATGTTTCACACTGGAAATGTAAAAGCTGGAATGCGCCTTCAGACAAACTCGTAAAAGCAACACAACAAACACTATGTTCTAATTGGGTGGACGTTAAAACCCAGGGTAATAACGTCATATGGAATTCCAACACTGGTGACCCGCACTAACCGCAAGAGACATTCCGCCAAGAAGCGGTTTGCTAATTGGTGAGATTTTGCATTGACGCTGGTAAGAAAAGTCACACCAGAGTCCCCATTTTCTTCCTAGCACGCCGAAATTGATCAATCTCAGGCCAGATTTCCTCCTCGCAAATTTACCCAGCCATTAGGTGATGACAGAACTGATAGATCACTTTGGATTTCTATCGCCGCGTACGGCCTTGATCTAACAGAGACATTGTTCTCTGACAGGAAAGGTGAAAATGCCTTATTTCTGTATATTGTGAGAAAATAAATGGGAAACAAATAAAATTACTGTGCTTTTGTTTAAATATTATCGTATTCTATAATTTATCAACCTACAGTAACCAATACTCATAACACAAAAAAGTGGCATGCTATTATTATTATTATTATTATTATTATTATTAAAATATTAATAGTATTAGTATTATTCATATACTTTGTAGTAGAACACAGTAAAATGCTGAGTGTTAAATCGACTATTTCAGGGTAGCCTACATAACATACCTAATTGGACTCATACGTTGCCTACTCGGAGTTTAATTATCACTTGACATTTTAATGTGTGGTAGTAGCAATATTCATGTTAACAATTTTTATTCTCACAAGATCACGAAACCCTCATTATTTATTAAAAGCGCTTGAAACATACATTGTGTATTTAATTACAATACATTTTCTAATAAATAAATAAATAGCATTTTATTTATTTTATTTATCTTTTATTTAACCAGGTGAGTCCCATTGAGATTAGCTCTTTTACAAGGGAGCCCTGGCCAAGGGAGGAGCAAGCAGAGACTACGACATGCAATTCAATGCAATACCAAAGCACAACACAAATGACACATTTATACAATCCACAACACAGATGACACATTTATACAATCTCAAGTAAATCAGCTGCAGATTTTAATGTCTGAAGTAAACTATTTTGCAACAATTAGTTGTGTTGCAGAAGTGTAACTGCTTGCGAATTTGGTCTTAAAGGTGAACTGTCAGTGTGTGATGTGTATTAGTTTGGGGTGCAGGGGGGGTTGAAGCTTAACGTTAAGGCAGAGCCTTTGGTCAATTGTGCAGCAATTGCGCAGCAATTATCGCCTATGCGCATGCCTGTATCAGTGCACTGATGCAGAATGCAATTGGATATCGGTGCTTGACCGCAATGAAATAAGCAAACCGAGGGCAAGGGGAGATTAAAATTTGAGAAAAAAACGAGGAGAAATGTATTTAGTTATTTATTTAGTATTTGTCCTAATTATAAAAAAATGTTTTTTGCTTTTTTAAAATAAAAAAATCACAAGCAATTCGATAAAAATATAAATACCATGAGTATACATAGGCAATGACAATGTCATCTAGGCTATATTTGGACAAAACTGCAAACATTTCGCGGCTCTCCAGGTAAAAAAAAAAAACGCTGATCAAGTCTACAACCAGGGGAAACAAATCACTCGGTAGCCGTTACTCAGTACACTTCAAAAAGAACGTCACGCAGAGGCCACGTTTCCAGCGGTTGTTCGTCGGTATCTGGTTTGAAGAGGCCGTTGGGAATCAGGTTAACTGATAAAACGAATTGCTTAGCTTACACAGCGCGTGAAGCATGACCAATCTTCCGTTTCCATATCTGACGATTCGATCTTTATTGTAATTATAGACGCATGGTTCCCACTGTGTTTATTTTGTACGTAAAGGATGCAATTAAAAGTTATTGCCACAGTCATATAAAAAGGTGAGTACGATGAGTCATTTGCCAAAATTATGTGCTGTACAAGTAATTAATAATGAAATAAAGAGTCATGATACGGCATTTGGTTGACTCTAAACGCTAAAGTTAAAAGAAATAGTTAATAAAGCACGATATAACGACAGTATTATTATAATGATGACAGTGGCGAAGATGACTAATTATTATTATTATTATTATTATTATTATTATTATTATTCATATTGTTAATAATATATATAATAATATATAACGTGGATTAGGTTTTCATTTTATAAAGCCATAACTCACTTCATAATAGTGCTTTTCCAAAGGTACTTCAACCGAGCTTTCCCACCATAATTTAAAGGGAAACAAACAGATAGTTTAATTAAATATTCATTCTGAGTATTAAAACACATCGGCTACATAGTAGCCTATTTTCGTGCAACATCTTAAAACAATTTAGCAGCCTTAAAACAAAGCTACGGCAGATAAACCAGTCTTATTACATCCGGATATCTTGATCTGATGGTATTCAGTAACAAAACAATCAAAATTAATGAGCACACACGAACTTGGTAGTTATTCTTAACTCAACCTTACTTTTAAGTTCGTTTGACGGTTAACAAACAGAGAAGAGTACTACAGGAAATATATGCTTACTGGTTTAACAGCGTTGCTGATTATTTAGCCATTATACAGAGATATTCAATACTTTAGGATGTACTGCTCTGGCTTTGGCTTTCCCTCTAAAATTATGTTATTCATAATGTTGTCAGGTGTTTGGACACATATTTTCAAATATATGCTATTTGGCCTATGGCTTAGTAATCGATATGCTTCCGTTCATATCTGATGTTATCACTAAAGAAAACCATGTCTGCAACTATATGACTGTCATGTTTTCATTGAAAGCATATTTCCTTTCCCGTATGCAGGCGATTTCAGTAGCCTAACTTAGCCTAACATTACCGCACATGTATATTATTTAACCTGAGTGGATGGCTTTAATTCTTAATTTACACGCACATACTTAAGATAAAGCAACTTATTCCACCAGGAAAGTCGTGTATTGGGTTAGCTCTTCTCCTCGGAGCTCACACCTGTTGATCACACACGCATCTCCGTTACCAAAGTCGTCGAAATTACACGTGCTGTGCTCTAGAACAGCACGGGTAGCATGTTCTTAGATCTGAACTTCAGATTTAAATACTTTCTTGGAGTACCTTACTAAGGCGCACAGCGCGGCGAGTGCAGGTATCAAGTGTGAACAGTCCTTAAAATCAATCAGCCAGGACTTAGAACCCCGTCTATTAAAATGCAGTCACGGCAGTCAGCCAATGTATGTTTGCTTCTGCTCTTAAAGGAAAGAAAAGAAACTGGAGCTAACATCGTCATAACTTAACAGTGAGAGAGAGAGAGAGGGAGAAAACCGAGTTTGTAAAACAGCCTTAAGTAATATTTACCGAGTCCGTGGCGATCAGTCCAACAGGGTCAGGCTGGAAGTTCTCTCACAGGAGTTCGTAAGATGTTTTGCAAATCAATGCAGAAGTATTTGAAGTGTCGCTTGAAGTTTATAGAAAGTTCAGATCTCATGAAAACGACTCGGGTTGTGCGCAAAGTTTAAGATGACAATGCAACTAATCGCCTGTAGTTATCGGCTGTGTTGAGGAGGTATTCTGTACCCAGGGCTGTGCGATTCGAGCGAAACGCCTTCAAACACTGTCCTGCGGTCTGCGTTCAAACCGCCTCTTTATTGCAACCAAACCCTTCTACGTGCACATGCGCATCACCCAGCCAGCCCCCATCCAAAAAAGGAGCGCTTTACTGTAAGCTCAAGTTTTAACATGGGCTGAGACCCCCAGACGCAAAGACTTAGGTGATGTAAACGACTATATTTTCAGCAGCTGGCACAATGCAGGGGGGCGGGGGGCATACTTTCAATTAGACTTAATTAAATTACTGCACGGCTAACGGTTTATTTAAATAGCACAACTATTAACCCACGGTTCTGATTATTAATATTATGTAGGCCTTTTATCAGACTAAAATGACTATTGGGCAGAATGGGAGGTTGACAAAATATTCAAGGAATATGTACTCAAATGAAACATTGTTAAAAAATAAAAATAAAATAATAAACGAAAAAGAAAACACGATAAAAATATGAAACAAAAGCAAACAAAAAATAAACCTAGTCTGTCCAACAGGTCAGGCGCATTGTTTATAGATTCGAAATCTAATACAATTATTTGAATTAACTCCGCAAAATGCAGTAATAAAATAGTGACAATCAAAACAATCAAAACCGAGTCAGGGATTTGGCATGTAACGAACTATTCTGTGCTCACAACTGCATATTGATAGGAAATTGAATATTTCATCAACATATTATTATTATTATTATTATTATTATTATTATTATTATTATTATTATGCTACAAAATGCGCCGGAAGGATGTGTCAAGCTGTTTCATTTGGAGGCAAATCATCCACGCCTGTTATGAATTGCTCCCATTAAGGGGTTTATGTTACATAAACTTTACAAGCTGGAATGCGAAAATTAAAAGAAATAAACTAGGTACACTCTACTCGGGAATTTAGGTGAATAGCACTTTTTTAAAAAATTCCATCAGCCTTCAGGTTTTTCTGTGAGGAACAGGCTGCCGTACAAAGTGGAAAGCTAACAAATCAAGCTTCTCCTTTCTGTAATTAAGGTAAATACACAGCTGCCACTTTCATTCGGGAACGGGAGGAAAAGAAATGGCGTTCGCGTATTAAAGCTCCTAAAACCATTATTCAATTTGTCACCCTTTCTAAAATGAAGACAGATCTGAGGCATGTCTGTAATTTTGCATTACTAGAACAGGAACTAATTTACAACAGAAAAAAAGAAATAAAATGGAACACAGGAATGCACTGGGAGGCAACCATCGATTTTTCGCTGTGAAATATCCAAACGGATTTAATTGCATGGCACACACTTGAATAGGCTGCTCTTTAAATAGATCTGCAACATCCAATGGAAAGCTGTCAAGTGTGTTACACCTAAACGGGAGTTGTAAGATTGATACAACAATAATAATCTAAAGTAGGCTAATTCATTTATCTTTAACATAAGATTCCGAAATATTATTTTCTCAATAACTTTTTGGTTTAAATCGCACACTCACTGCCAATCATATTTTGGGTAACTTTCACTTCTCCAACATGGATTCCCTTTACATTCAAGATGGGTGGGATACGATCAACGGAACATACTTTTACGTTTTGTATTAATAATAATATTATTATTATTATTACAATTGTTGTTAATTATATATACTTTTTACAGATTCTACAATTCGTTGAGCTATTACCACAGGGATGGGGCTTAGGCAGTATCTGGCAGCCGCGCTAAAATGTACAAAATGTGCCACCTGCTGGCCGCCAAGGGAATTTCTGTGGAAATTTCTGTGTTTATTTATTAAAAATGGTTCCGCACAACCTGTTCGTAATATATTTCTGATTTATTGTAGGTCACAGGGAGGGGCACTTGTACTAATGCTAAGTGTAGCAAATGCATTTATGTATATATCGAGTATTTACATTAAAAAAAAAAAAAAACACAAGAGGATCAATACCGTGCATATGGTACATTGAGTTTGCGGTGCAAAACGTATTCTCTGACATATCGGTCATTGTGCTACAGTAATTATAAAACTACGTCTGATTTATTGTAGCGAAAATTGTTGCAACGTCTTCTGTCACGTCAAGCCACATAAACAAATATTCCAATGGTTAGTCGGGGTCTCTGGGTGGGCCGTGTACCACCAGTGAGACGTGTGTGTGTCTGTGTGTGTGTGTGTGTATGTGTGTATACTGTGCGGAAGAGAAGGCATACGCCTGCTTTCGACCGAGTGTCCCGTCACAGCTTGCCATGTTTATTTTACGAGAAAATCGCTGGCCGCGGGTTCGCCAATGTTGCCTCACTCAGACAAGTTCAAGAGCGTTGACCTGGGAATTAATCAGCAATTTCTGCCACGGAAGCACATCGAATATTTTAAGCCTGCATATAATAAAAAACACAAGTGGTGACATAATTTACATTTTCTAGAGGGCAAGCGAAAACAAACTGTAAAGAATGGATTCGGTACGAGCGCTCGTGCGTCTTCAGCTTCCTCTCCGCGCCCATGCACATGACTGACCTCTCCACGGAGGCCCGCTGCCGCAGTATGAATCAACACAGACCACTTACATATCTTAACAGAATTATTTACTCAAGATTTCACTCATCCGTGCAGTTAAGTGCAGTGCAGTGTCAATATACAATGGATATGCTGTATACAAAAACGGCTTGGTGAGCTTTGGAGCTAGACCTGAATAACGTTGGGGGTGATAGAATAAAGACAGTTTTTTTTCTTTTGTGTTTGTTTTTACCTTGTTTGATTTCAAGGTACTCCAGTCAGTTTTACACATTCTTCGCATCATTTCCCATTATTTCATCCAGTTGTACAGTGGCATGTTGACAGAAGCAGTTCAGAGCATCAAAGTTACAAATACAAATGTAAATCATAAAAAAGTTACAATGGCAGTGGTCCAGCCACACGTGAGTGTGTATCTTTATGATTGCCAATTCTCCAACTCGCTATCATTAAACAGAATACGGTGCAAAACCTTGAAGAGTCTATTTTTTTTTTTTTTTCAATGTTAAGTGAACCACTGCATTCAATCACCGGTAGTAGTTATTACGCAAGCATTAGACTGTTTAGTTTAGAACATTCTTCATCACATATTTGTGATCTCACACCTTAAAGGATTAAAGTTAATATCAAACATTGATGTGGATTTTTGCGCACCATTTTAATGATAATGTTAACCTCTGTGTCGTAAAAAAAATAACTGGAATAAGGATGTCTGCCAAATGCTACAAAGCGATGTCAAGTAATGCACATTATTGCACTCCCGGGTACATCAAAATGTAAACAGAAATAAATAAACAAATAAATAGATTAATAAATACACATTTTTTAGGAAGAGAGATGAGAGACCCTGCTCTTCACTGACCTGTCAACTGCTTGGAAACAGAACTCACTGGTAGGTGGAGCAGCATTCCAACATTGCTAATGTGTGACTGTAATGCTAACTGATGGAACATAAACAAAACAGGTTCAGATGTTTGGCAGAAAACCACACACAAGCACACACACACACACACATTCACAAGCACGCACATACACTCAGTGAGCACTTTATTAGTATTTATTAAACATATCCTTTTAGACATATTGGTCGTCTGCTGCTGTAGCCTAACCACTTAGAGGTTTGACGCGGTTTGATGTTCAGAGATGCGGTTCTGCATACCACTGTTGTAATGCCTGGTTATCTGCCTAATTGTAACCTTCCTGCCAGCTTTGACCAGTCTGGCCCTTCTCCCTGGCCCTTTCTCATTAAAGGTGCAATAGGTAATTTCAGCAACAAACTCACTCCCTCAAACCACAACGCTGTTTATCCCTCCCCCTTCTCTGTGAATGCACTGAGGTTGAAACGCCATTGGCTGTGTCAATTAGAACCAATTTTCAACCAATGAGCTTGAATTATTGTACAGCTGTGTACAGAGTGTGGAGCATCAACTGTATATTTTGAAACCCAAATTTAAGGACTATAAACACAGGCAGAGGGTGAGTCAACGTGTCAGTGAGCCTTTAACATTTTGCAACTGCTGCTCACTGGATGTTTTTTTTTCTTTTTTCGCACCATTCTCTGCAAACTCTAGAGACTGTTGTGCATGAAAATCCCAGGAGATCAGCAGTTCCTGAGATACTCAAACCCTCCTCTCGGGCACCAACAATAATTCAAAGGTCAAAGTCACTTAGATCACATTTCGTCCCCATTCTGACGTTTGGTCTGAACAACAGCTGAACCTTTTGACCACATCTGCCCGCTTTTATGCATTTAGTTGCTGTTACATGACATGATGGGCTGACTAAATATTTACATTAACAAGATGGTGTACAGGTCTACCTAATAAATTGCACACTGAGTGTACATTCACACACACAAACACACACACTGCTCTTTTTGCTGTGACCTCAAGCAAATTAGACACCTACATCCATGCTCAGAGAGTACCACGGAGAGCACACACTAGCTTTCTCCGACAGGCGAGAGGTGCGTACACCTGCACGTCCCTTTACCTTCTGTTCACACAGTAGCCATTTGGTTTCTCCTCATACACACACTCATACACACACTCACACACCAATGGCGATTGGCTGCCATGCAAGGCGCCAACCAGCTCGTCAGGAGCATTTTGGGGTTAGGTGTCTTGCTCAGGGACACTTCGACACCGCCCAGGCAGGGAATCGAACCGGCAACCCTCCGACTGCCAGACGACCGCTCTTACTGCCTGAGCCATGTCGCACACGAGGCTTTCTATGACACCAAAATGTTTGCCTTTTCACTGTTATTAAATAAGGCGATAGACTGAGTGTCCGGTCATGGTGTGAGGTGTCAAAGTCACATGCTTATAAGCCATACTTATAAGCGGTATTCAGTCAGCTTCTAGGAAAACACCTGCACACTTTCGAGCCCTGGGAGGCCATCTTGGCTCAAACTTGCCTCTGTCTGTGCCATGATCCCATGAGGCTCTGCACTGTTCAGTTCATGGCCCACTCCCAGTGAGAGAATTGTTCAACAGAAAGCACTAAATCTCCCTTGCATTTCTGTGCGATCAAGTTGCCTGTTTGGCTCTCAACTGTTTGTGTCTAATGGCCAAAACTGCGATGGATCAAGGGCATGTACACCTGCATGTGGTCATTGGAGAATTCCATTTATCATAACATCAGTTACCAAGTATTTGAGGAAAAGGGGGTTGACGTAGAGGCAATTTAAGTTCTGGAAAAGTGATGGATCAGAGGTAACAAAAACACACACTTTATGTTATAGAGCCTGGCCCTCAAATATTTACATTTTGGGCATTTAGCAGGTTGGATTCTTTACAAACAGTCTATTTATGAAAATTGATAATTACTAATTAGGGGACAGTTCCCCCTGGAGCAATGGCGTGGCTACACCAGGGCTTGAACCACCGACATTCTGGGTCCCTGTCACGTGCTGTAGGCACTAGGCTACAGGCTGAATGCGTACCTTTCTAAAGGGCACCCACGCTGGGAAAAGAGCCATCAACCTGGAGCTTCAAGTCAGGCTCCCAAAGCATTCCACTCCTCCACTACTCTTTTTTTCATAACAATAATAACAGGGCTATAACAACTAGTAAAGGGAGAGGGCTTTTTTGTTTCTCCAACTAATGTTTAATCAGTGCCAGAGGATGAACTCATTACTGCTACGGGACATTTTGGGCCATTAACTGCAGTATTATTGTTTGCGATTAGATTAATGGATGTAGTGTAGGTTTCTGTGTGAGAGCTGGTGTAATTGACAGGAAGGTTAATGAAGTGCTGGGGCAGGAACCCCCCATGTTTTCACAAAAGGAGGAGAACTTAAATATAGCTGCCACGTGTCAGCAGCCATATCCCAAAGTTTAACATGATTATAAAACAATATTTAATCTGCAATCGATATTCAATCGGAGATGCAATCATTTGTGAATCCTCAGTTTTTGTTATTATTGTATTAATCATTGTAATTGTTAAGAGGCTCTGTCCTTTTAATTGTGGTCAACTTGATATCGGTCATATACATATTGTTCATATTACATTGACAATTCGTGTAAACTAAGAAATGTTCTGAACCAATGCATGGGGTAATCACTTTAAACACTGTGTCTACTGTAAGTCAACATTCACCTCACTCACAAACCACTATCACAGCACATTTTCATCCATGTGTGCTTCTATACCCATATACTAGTTTCGTAAAAGTCATATATGTTTGTTTTACTAAATGAAATTATATCTATATTTTTGCACGAGTGTGATGTCCTTTTGCATAACCTATAATGACAAATGAGAAATTATTGTGATGTGCCTTAGAATGCACAACATATTGAATACCCCAAATGGACCCATATTAATTTCCTATGGAATTTGATGCATAGCTGAGGGTCTCTTGGTTGTCTCTTTTTAATTCATTAATCTACTCATTTGACATTCAAGGTATAGATTAATTATCTTGTTTTTGGTCATCACAGATTATCATATTTGTTTTTCCTTCCTACAGTATGCCGATGATTGTGCCCTGGTAGCTCACACTCCAGAGGCTGCTATAACTGCACACAGGAGAATCGGCCTGACCACCAACACCCAAGAAACAATAATCTACCATATAACAGGTGCCCAGATGAGTGCCAGGCTTCTCCACCACCCAACAACCTTCGCGGTAGAAAGCCAACAGCTCGCCACCATTCCTGTGTGCATGTGCATGTGTTTTCCCCGCTTGCGCCAATGTTCGTGCGCGCGCACGCGTGTCCAGGCACCTGCGTGCGTCTCTTGCTCACCGGTCTGTTTCCCCTGCGCACGTAACAGACGGACGCATGTTCTTCGTGTTCGCAGCGGCCCAGCTTCTACATTTTCGCCTAGCAGCAGCTGCCGGCGCGGAGTAGGCTACAGCGAAGCTTACGGAGGATCGCCGAAGCGTAATGTGATCCATGTGTGGGGCTGCGGCAGCATGTGGCCGCTGCTCCACTTCTGGAGAAGCCTCCGTTATTTCGCGGAAAAATGTTCCGAGGCAAAGATACTGGGCCTAGCGCGCGCTTCACAGACCTCTCCCCGCTTTGTTTTTCATTACGCGCCCCTCGTCCTGCCAGCTCCCGTCTCCAGCAGCTCTGTAAACATTTTGGAAGCAGGGAATGGGGCTACCTCCTCTCTAATCTGAGCCGGGTGTTAACACGTGTGAGTTGCGCTGCACCTCTTTTTCTGTGTCTATATCTGATGTGGTTGAACGAGAGTGGACTGCAGCGGGATGTGATTGGATGTGATTTGGGTGTGGTGGAAAGTGATTGGATGCGATTGGGGTGTGGTTGGATGTGATTGGATGTGTTTTCGGGTTGGGTGGAATGTGATTGGGTGTGTTTGGGGTGCAGTGGAATGTGATTGGAGTACGGTATGATGGAGCGCAGACTTGCCTTGAGAAGGCTCTTCCTAGATTGGCGATTGATGCCGGTAAACATGCTCAGAGAGTGCCCAAAAGAGGACATCCTGACGTCTTTGAGTCTCATTGCACCACGTTAACGCAACGGCTTGGACCTTGCGTTAACAAGCAATTGGGAAAAATCCATGGGCCACCAAAATCAGCGAAAGGCAGATGAATCTGCAGAAACAATCAAAGCAGGTGCTTTAACTTCACCTGGACTGCCCTTTAAATGGTGTGTTAAATCACATAAACCATGTACACTAGGCCTATTTGAATCAATACCCTTATTTAATTTGACTTTTTTTGCTAACTTGACAAGCAACTTAACAATGTTAAAATGGATATTGTTACCTTAGAGATTTTTTTTATGTTGTTCCAGTTTAGTCTGTATATGTATTTCATGTAGCCAACTGAGCCTAACAAAATAAAATGAAATAAAAACAATTGCAAAGTAATTATGATGCGAATTTACTTTATGCAGTTTTATTTCAACCAACGTGATCTTGCTAATGAACACATGAAATAGAATACCATCTTTGAGTTCTTTGATTCACTCATTCATCGACTAAATAAATGATACAAGCATATACCAATGTGTGTGTGTGTGTGTGTGTGTGTGTGTGTGTGTGTGTGTGTGTCTGCGAGCGTGTGCACGTCCTGATTTTAAAGTGGAGACGTCGACGAATGAGAGAGTGCCTGTTCGGATGACAGTATAAAGATGGACAAAATCCATGTATGTGTTTATCCCATTATGATCAGAATTAACAGATTTGCGGGTGGGGAACCGTCCTGATATCGTTCCAGCATCGGGGGAGGAGGACACAGAAGAAACGAGGCCGCGATGAGCGGCTGCGACGCTCCGGTGGAGATCGGATAGCCAGCTGCCAACGGGACGCTGCACGGGGAGCTCTGGTCTGTTCGGAGAGTATGGTGTAACCATTGTCTGAAGAGGAGCGGGGGAACTGGCATTTTCAGCCTGACGAGTGATTTAAAAAGGAGACAATGAGCTGTCATTGGAGGCAAGACCATTTCGGACCATTTAATCGACAAACGGAATAAAAAAGCGATTTAAAATCTCGGGCGATTTAGAGGCATTTCAGAGCGCAAGATCGATCGCTTATCCAACGCTAATTCGGGTGGAGGTTTCGCTTTTTTGAGCTCAGCATTCCATTCCATTAAAAACATGGCAGGACACAAACAGGAAGGCCTTGACAATCCTATCTCATATTTAGCGGTCATTCGTATCCGTGGTGATTTACATAGGTGCAACAGGCGTCTTACAGCCTTTCCCACAAACGGCAAGTGCACGGAAGCAATGTTTTCCCCACACACCATTGACACGCTAAAGTGCTCTTCTGGCGATTTGTTTTTATGGCGTGCTTTCTTAACCCAATCACTTTCCATGAAGCCTTAAAGCTGCGATTCCCAAAAGGCAAAGAGCGCGTATGCCTCTTTTTCCATATGCTGCGTTACACTCCACTTAAAACATCCTCTGGATATTATGTGACGAAGCATTTGTGTCCCAGCGACGGAGGGGTCAGCGAATCAAGTCCAATAAGCAAATACGTTTTCTAATCAAATTAGCAAGATACGAAATGCACACGGTCAAGGCAGTCTCAGCCAATCAGAGCGGGGGAAGAAACAATGATTGCTGTTTGTTCTCCTGCTTCCCCTTAATGGAAAAAGTATCCTCCAAAAATAACAACTAAATAAATGTTTTATATAATTATAACTATAAATCTGCACTGTCACAGCACAAATAAAATGCTTGCACACTAATATAGACACTGTTACCACTGCAGATAGCTAATAACAACAAAACAACACCAATAATAATAATAATAATAATAATAATAATAATGTCTCCTCACGCTAATGGACACATTAAGGAGTGGGATGAGTGTAATCGTGCTTTAGTGTCACATCCTGTTGCTTCATCATGTGGAACTGTAATGAATATTCAGGCCGGTGGGCTGTCCAGACTCCCATACCTTTCCTTACTTGAAATGAAATCATCTGACAGAGAGACGGGGCTTCTGCTCACCGAGATTGTGGGCTTGGCTTCTGGTTTTTCAGCCCAAATGAGGTCGGGTGCCTTGCTCACTCCGCCTTTCAGTGCTTCAGTTGTGGAAGGTCCCCCTGTTGGCTTTGTGCGTGATACCTGCTGTATACTGTTACATCAAGGGCAATAGTACTGTTACATCAAGGGCAATAACACTGTTACATCAAGGGCAATAACACTGTTACATCAAGGGCAATAGTACTGTTACATCAGGGGCAATAGTACTGTCACATCAAGGGTAATAGTACTGTTACATCAAGGGCGATAGTACTGTTATATCAAGGGCAATAGTACTGTTACATCAAGGGCAATAGCACTGTTACATCAAGGGTAATAGTACTGTTACATCAAGGGCAATAGCCCTGTTACATCAAGGGCAATAGTACTGTTACATCAAGGGTAATAGTACTGTTACATCAAGGGCAATAACACTGTTACATCAAGGGCAATAACACTGTTACATCAAGGGCAATAGTACTGTTACATCAGGGGCAATAGTACTGTCACATCAAGGGTAATAGTACTGTTACATCAAGGGCGATAGTACTGTTATATCAAGGGCAATAGTACTGTTACATCAAGGGCAATAGCACTGTTACATCAAGGGTAATAGTACTGTTACATCAAGGGCAATAGCCCTGTTACATCAAGGGCAATAGTACTGTTACATCAAGGGTAATAGTACTGTTACATCAAGGGCAATAGTAGGTGGGGCGGCCTGTAGCGTAGTGGTTAAGGTAAATGACTGGGACACACAAGGTCTGTGGTTCTAATTCTGGTGTAGCCACTATAAAATCTGCACAGCCGTTGGGCCCTTGAGCAAGGCCCTTAACCCTGCATTGCTCCAGGGGAGGATTGTCTCCTGCTTAGTCTGATTAACTGTATGTCACTCTGGATAAGAGTGTCTGCCAAATGCCAATAATTTAATTTAATAGTACTGTTACATCAAGGGCAATAGTACTGTTACATCAAGGGCAATAGCACTGTTACATCAAGGGCAATAGCACTGTTACATCAAGGGCAATAGCACTGTTACATCAAGGGTAATAGTACTGTTACATCAAGGGCAACAGTTCCGTTACATCAAGGGTGATATGCTTTCTTTGATTGAGTATGATAAAGATGTTGGCTGTTTAATACAAATACGAATGTTAATGCTTGTGACGATGAAATACTGGTTATGATGATTACGATCTTGGTGAAAATTGATGGTTATGGTGATAGATATATTTATGACGATGATGATGATGGTGGTAGTGTCTGTGGCTCTTAAATCTGGCCGTGATTTGCCCTGTTGAACAGCATGCTGGGTAAGTTGAATGGCAGGTCTGCGTAGGGTCGCCCATGCTGCCAATCCTTCTGATCTCCATAACCTGAGACCTCTCCACCAAGGTCTGCTTTTAATCATTTCATTAGCCTGATTATTCCACAGGAAACAGAATCCTTAATGCCATGCTCTCCTTCCTTCAACAGTAGTTTCAGGAACAGGAAAACGTCCATCTCTGGCTCTTGTTTCGGGAGGTTTTACAAAGCCCCCTTTAAAGTGTTTTTTTGTTTTTTTTGTTTTTTTTTTTAGCTGGAAACCAGGTTGTCACAGATGATTGGCCCTTGCTAAATAAAAAAGGGACCAATCACAAACTTCCATCCTCATCCTCTCATCTCTCTTTGCAGTGAAAGGTGATGGGTGTGTGTGGATACAGATGAGTGATAAAGTCTAACTTCAGTTCCGTTTAGTGGAAACAGAGATGGGACCGCATCCATTATGGCTCAACACAAATCATTTCAATGTGAAATTTAAGAGTGGTTGTATCTGATTCTAGTCGTCAGTAACAGGTGAAAAGAACATTATCCACTCCCCCCTCCACCCTCACCCCTTCAACACACACACACACACACACACACACACACACACACACACTCCTCACCCCTATGACCCCACACTTTGAAAACCAAGCCTCACTGTTATATTGTACTGTACCAAAGCAATATGACTACATCTTGATGCAATTACATCAACAAGACATGGAATTAAATCAAATGGAATTAAACTTAACAGCTTAACTGACGTTTGAAGTCCAGAGGTGGATTCAGTTTCCCAGGGATCTACCACGCAACCTGATCCAACACATCCGCTATAACGCAGCACACTTTTGATTTTTTTTTTTCCACGTTCACTTAAACGCGTTATTAGATTATGAAACGGACGAGAGCTGAGGGAGCAGCAAGGCCCTGAGTCGCAAGCTTTTGATGGAAAAACACATTATTTCAGTTCCCCGGCCGCAGAGCAGATTTCTGTGGAGGACATTGAATCAGAAATGTGGCCCTTTTGGTATGTTCTGTTTGGCACTGTGGATCAGGCTGATGGTTGGCCGGTAGTCAGAGGGTCATTGGGGGGGGGGGGGGGGTAATGTCCACCTTTGTGAGGAACGTTCTCTTTCTTTGTGGGAGGGGGGTTTGGAGGAGGATCAAAGTGGTGTGGGAGAGAGTGAAGAAAGGTGTGTGTCTGTGTGTGCATGTGTAGGATTGGAGTAATGATCAAAATACCTTTTCAAACTCTACCTCAGTCCTCCCTCCTGATTTCCCCTGCCCCCCTTTCTGATATCCCTATCCTCCTTGTCTAACCCCCCAAAAAAAATAAAAATAAAAATTGCACTTATGATGACTATATGTTTAGAACTGCATTTCATGTGTATTTTCCTAGTTATGGATGTGATGCTTCAACTTGTGGAAGAACCTATGCACTTGTATGTCACGTCTGCCAAATGACTAAAATGTAAATATAAATGTAAATGATCAGGAGAGGAAAGGTATATGTGTGCATGCATGCAGGTGTATGTATGTATGTATGTATGTATGTATGTGTGTATGTACGTATGTCTGTATCTGTGTGTGTTAGTGTAAAGATCAGGGATCAGGGCATGTATATGTATTGGGAGAGGAAAGGTGTATGTGTGCATGCGTGCAGGTGTATGTATGTATGTGTGTATCTATGTACGTATGTGTGTATCTATGTACGTATGTATGTGTGTATTGGTGTCTGTTAGTGTAAAGATCAGGGGAGGGAAGGAGTGTGCATGTATATGTATGTGTGTGTGTGAGTGTGAGTGAGAGAGTGTGTTAGGACAGGACTACTAGTCAGGACAGGGATTGGGGTATGTGTGTGTGTGTGTGTATGTGTATACCTTATGTGTGTGTGTGTGTGTGTGAGAGAGAGAGAGAGAGAGAGAGAGAGAGAGAGTGTGTTAGGACAGGACTACTAGTCAGGACAGGGATTGGGGTATGTGCGTGTGTGTATACCTTATGTGTGTGTGTGTGAGAGAGAGAGAGTGTGTGTGGTAGGATATGACTACCAGCACAGGGATTGTGGGTATATGCGTGCGTGTATGCCTTATGTGTGTGTGTGTGTGTGTGTGTGTGTGTGTGTGTGTGTGAGAGAGAGAGTGTGTGTGGTAGGATAGGACTACTAGCACAGGGATTGTGGGTATGTGCGTGCGTGTATGCCTTATGTGTGTGTGTGTGTGTGTGTGTGTGTGAGAGAGAGAGTGTGTGTGGTAGGATAGGACTACTAGCACAGGGATTGAGTGTATGTGCGTGCGTGTATGCCTTATGTATGTGTGCGTTGGGGAGGATGAGATCTTTCCCCAATTTTACGAGCGGGGAGAGTATGAAAGTACTCAGTGCTGCTCCCGCTCTTTTGGGGGAAAGTGATGAGTATTTCAGCTGCTTCACTGCAGATTTGGGGAGGGTATTAAACGCTTCCTCAGCACACACAAAGAACCCAGAATATTCCTGCTTGTATAGGGGTGGGGGGGTGGGGGTGAAGATTTCTTATTTCAATGCTCTAGCGGTTGAATGAGGTGTGCTTTGTTAGGGTTGGAGTGAAAACCTACGGGATGGTAGATATCCAGGAACAGGGTTGGACAGCCCTGCTCTTGCTGTTGAATGAGGTGTGCTTTGTCAGGGCTGGAGTGAGAACCTACATGACGGTAGATCTCCAGCAACTGGGTTGGGCAGCGCTGGTTTTAGAATGAACTCCAAGCTTTATGACAGGGACAATATCAAACCCTCACCGCAATTGATTGATTTGCATGCTTAATGTGGCAAGAACCAGATGGCTACCAAGAAACATTGGCCCGTGCCTTCTTTTCTGTCCCATACTTCATCCAGTGCTGTCACATAATTTTACTGCTCAGCATGCAGCGATATTTGGAATTTGTGTTCACATATGTCAGGTCTCAATTCAAGAAATTTCCCATATTTTCAGCATATGCTCGTTACTGCACAAAGGCATTGCTTTACTGGGCATTAGCTTACTTTGATGATGTGTGTAAAGGAAATTAAAAGCAACAATGGAAAAAGTATAATATATACATGCATTTGAGTGAATATGAATATATCATCATATAAATCAGTTAATATTTGAAAAGGGAATATGAAAGTAAATTCTAAAAATATACCGACTATAATTTTCTTATTCGTCTTTAATGAAAGGACTTACAAGCACTCAGGGCACATTAAACCATGAACATGCATTTTATAGCACCAGTTCAGAATCTTCCGGACTCTTTGACGGCTTGGCGGAGTTTCAGTGCAACTGGAGATCCAACAGTTTTAAATTACCTTTTATTAAAATGGTATATCGTATCAGACGTTTAAGGCTTTTGACTCCTCGTGAAATTTCTGAGACAATTCCTCAAGAGGACACGTGAGGGGAAATTGCATGATATCACGTGAGCTCTTTAGAAACCCACATGGTAAAATCAGAGGCGGCATGGGGATCTAACATAAATAGGGTTCAATATGCCTACCATTAAATAAAAATTATAATCTTCCAGGAAAAATGTCCAAGAAAAAAATATCTGTCAATGCATTACATTACATTACATTATTGGCATTTGGCAGACGCTCTTATCCAGAGTGACGTACAGTTGATTAGACTAAGCAGGAGACAATCCTCCTCTGGAGCAATGCCGGGTTAAGGGCCTTGCTCAAGGCTCAAGGCCCAACGGCTGTGCGGATCTTATTTTGGCTACACTGGGATTAGAACCACCAACCTTGAGTGTCCCAGTCAGTTACCTTAACCACTACACTACAGGCTGCCCTCAGCCACCCAAAACCCTTGGGTCTCCAGAAAGCTGGGTGCTTCATGACCCACCTGGTAAAATCTAGAGAATGTTGCCCTTTATGATTCAAGGAGATTCGAAGAATCTGGAAAAAAACACACAAAAAAACAAGACCAAACAAAAGGCAGACATTTATTTATTTGGATGAAAGCATCTCATTGTTATGTGCAGCTGTTCATATTCCACAGCAGTTCTGGCTGCTTGGTTAACAAAATAATATAAATTACAGAGGCTTGAGTTGTTTTGGATTTGGGAATCATTCAGAGTGTTTTCTGAAGCATTATTGGATTGGACAAGCGTAGCTTAAATGGAACATGTTGATGTCTTTATTTAGGGGGCGGAGATGACCCACACAATAGTGTGTGGCCAACATTAAGGCCCTCTGGCCTAAAAAAAGAAACTGTAAGGTCCTCAATGCAGACAAAGGACTAAACTCGCACAAAACACCAAATAAGCCCGAGCCCTATTAGACATAAAACATTACCACAACATTTGAGACTGAGTACTTATACATTTCTGATTCAGCTTCTTCTGGGGTTACATTGAACCCTTCCCCCACTGTTCTAGACCTAAGGAGAGACTACAGTTATTAATGCTGCACTCCAATCTTCCTGATCAACGCATGACGGCAGGAGACCCCGTGATGTACGATCCGGTAACTCCTAAACGGCAACAGTCTCTAAAACCGTCCGCTCTTCTGTGTGTCTTTATGGAGACTGTCTGAAACGGAGCAAAGCCCGGAGAGAGGAAAAACAGTCTTTTGTCTTCCAGCGCTCCCATGGAGAGACCATCCTTCACCACAGCAAGGCGAAACGGTGTTGTCAAACAAACAATGATCCATTTCAGTATATCAGGGACATTCAAATGACTACATAACTGACAAAGAGGGTAGAATAAATTGAATTGGAAAAATATGGCAGGTCTCAAGCCAAGAAAATGTAAAAAGTTCACACAGTATAGTCGTAGAGAGAAGAGGATAAAAAAGCATCTTGGGTTTCACAGAATCAGAATCTGTTTTGGGTTTTTGTTGCTCTCGAGAGGAGTTTTGGTGTTTGGATGTCACTGCTGTAGAGAGGCATTTTATTGTTAACTTGTTGTGGCAGTGATGTATTTGGGCGTTTGGTTGTTTTAGAGGGGCTTATAGGTCTTTGGTCATCGTAGAGAGTTGCTGAGCGATAGTTTGGTGTTTGGTTGTTACTCTTGCTGAGTGGTATTTTCTGGGTGTAGCGCCGTTTCGTCACATTTGGACGCGGTGCGGTATTTTACTCGGGGCTGGTTTTAATCACGCGCGGGGAGACGCAGGTGCGCCCCCGCCCACGCCTCCGGTCCCGGGACCCTCCACGGCCGTGACAGATCGGCCGGTCTGCGCACGTGCACGTGCACGCTCACAGCGAGGGCCAGGACGCCCCAGGCACCCGGGCCCCGGACCCAGCCCCATCCGCCCCGCGTTCGCGCAACACGAGTCGCAAACGCTCCTCCAGTTTCGGCACCAGGTGTGCCGACATACAAGAAAGTACACGCTAGCGTGTCGCGTGTAAGCGAGTGAGCGGGGGTGCGAGCGTGTTCGGTACCTTCGGTCAGTTGTGTTTCGTCTTGACGGGCGTTCAAACAGTCAACAGCTTAAACTTAAGTGGAGGTCTGAGAAGTGACCTCAATTCAAACTGTTTTTTTTTTTTTTTTTAAGTAGAAATTATTTATTTCTCATGTTAGCATATAGAGGTTGGAATAAGCCCTGGGGACTCTACACAAAACTGTATGGAAATGTTGATTATTGTGATGAATCCGGCACGAAAAACAAACACAAATCCAGAGAAATCCCGAGAGGCAAGCGAGTTGGTCTCAGCTGAACTCTCATGGAAAACCCTACGCTCATTTTATTAGTGCCTTTTTTTTCAGTGACAGCTTCAAGTAATAATTTAGAGAAAAAAACAAGAGATAATATTTTTGGAGACTGAAAAAAATGCCTCACGGCTGAGAGGTGATGATTAGTAGGGACGGAATTAAACTCTGGCGCTGAAGTACTTGCAGGAGAGAGGCATCTGTGGGATTGTGGGTAAAGGGGGAACAATCCACACAGAGCGTGCGTGGTAGACTCATTCCAGTTCTCCGGCTGTTCTCACCAGCACAAAATAATTGTCCGCATGCTTAAATTAATCAGCTAAGAATGTTTGGGTTTTATTACACTTCAAGGTAAACAGTTCCAAATATGTCCTGATGTCATTGAATGTTATTTTTAAATTTAAATGGACATAGCAGGTATAATCTTAAAAAATGCTAATCAGCTTTGTCATTTCATTTGACAAATTAATTGAAGGTGAAAAGCCATTCATGTTTAAGCCATTCTAATTATGATTTCAAAGAATGTTACTGAATGAAAATCATCAAGAATTTATATGGGACATGCCAGGAACATTTGGCCTCAGTCTTGGACAATAAATAACCTGTTCGTTGCTTTCATAAATTACTCTTCCTCAAATATGAATCACAAGGACACTTCTAAAAGAAAGGCCTGAGCACTACATTCTCAGGAGATGGGATCAGTTGACTAGTCTCCATAGGGGACCTCTTCAGTTCTTTGTGGAGCGCTGCATGAGAGGTGTGAAAGCGCCCAGATTGAACCATTTTCCCAGACGAAGAACCTTTGAACTAGATAGGGTTCCCCGGCGTAGACGCAGCGTTGGAACCCGTTCTTCCGGGAGCACGCAATGGACGGGCATTGTGGCTAATCTCGTTTCTTTTTGGCAAGAGAACAGTTATGCCGCAACTGCTGTAGTTCACAGCACCGCACGAAGACGTAAAAACCCGCCGTAATACCATAAGATGTATACCGGGAGATTCATCAAAAGCCGACTGTGTGCAAGCGTCTTGGCTACAAGAAGTGATTGGGGCCCCTGTATGGCTGGGTATTATAAATCATGGCGTGCAGACGCACAGCGTCTCGTTAGGAGATGAAAGGATCGGGTTCCGTGATATATCAGGCCCCGCCAAAAGGCGCTCTTCAGCTCCCCGGGATGCCGTGGGCGAACTTAAGCGGACAGAAGCTCCGGGTTTGATGTAGAGAGCGACCTGTGTAGCCTTGCGATAGCGCAGAGATCCGCTAATCACAGGCACACGGCACGGTGCTGTGGTGAGCCAGACTTCTGTCCGGGCAGTGAACACGCCCCAGTCGCACGCATTAATAATTAACCTGGCAATAAAGTCATGATTTTGTTCTTCAAGGACCACATTTAGCAAATGTAGCCTGAAAGTACAGTAATGTTCTCTTTGGGTACAAATCAGTACATTTTCCAAGCAAAAAAAAAGGTACAAATTAAGGATGCTATACTGCTGGCTTGGGCTACAATGTTATGCGCCTATAGGGTACTGCCCCAGAGACAAGCATTGGTGTCTTCTTCAGCACGTTTCGTGCCTTTATTCCTGAGAGTGCATATGTGCCTATGTGCATGTGTGCATCTGTGCCTGTGTGCATGTGTGCATCTGTGCCTGTGTGCATGTGTGCATCTGTGCCTGTGTGCATGTGTGCATATGTGCATATGTGCATCTCTGCCTGTGTGCATGTGTGCATCTGTGCCTGTGTGCATGTGTGCATATGTGCATATGTGCATCTCTGCCTGTGTGCATGTGTGCATCTGGGCATCTGTGCATCTGTGCCTGTGTGCATCTGTGCCTGTGTGCAAGCATCAGAGAGGGAAAGAGAGGGATCACGTATGGACAGGAAAGGGGGATAGCATTCCCCAACCTGTGCAACCAGCACATGCTTGTCCCCCCTGTTTAGACCATTGTTTTCAAAACAAGCAATTGCGCGCCACTTGATCCCAAGACGAGACGGGAGGGATCGGGTAATGACACGTAGGTGGCGCTGCATCTGTTTTGCGTTGGACACAGAAAGACGAGGTGAAAAAGAAGAGGGCGGGAGCGCACCCCTGGAAGCGTTCGGCATCACTGGAACCCAACTGTACAGAGAACGGAGACCGTTGTGAGGGACTTCAAACGATTCCTCACACGGCGCACAGTGCAATTGTTTCCAACCATTTCCCTCAACGCAACTGCCGTTCATTTATACCGTTAGGAGCACATTATGATGTATCTTCTTTACGTTCAACACTCGAAGTAAGTCACTCGAAGCAGTACATAGGTAATGTGCAATGAAAAGCAAATCTCTGACAGTTTTCCTTGCGCCTGGAATAAGTACAAATAATTGTATAGACCTGGTTCAAACACATACTCTTGAATGCACATAAAGCATTTCTACTGGGCAAAAAAAGAAGCCCCACACATATATCACCGCACTCGATTGTTTTGTTAAGTCCGTTTGCTTATGCATGCTACCGATGTAGGTTAGAGCGAGGACTTAATCTCCATACTACACCGTCTCCGCCTGTGTGTTTCTCCAGCTTGTCATTACCCAGGCCTCCTATCTGAAATATGAAAAGGAAAATAAATTAAAAGAAAATTATTTATTATCTGTGAACTCCCATTTCACTTTAATGCCAGCGTAATAAGTAGCGGCTAATGTAAACAGCGTGATTCCAGGCGAGTTTTGCCATGATGACTGATAAGCCCAGCTATGCACTGAAACATTCCTGGTTTATGATGGAGCCCTGGAGAACCGTATTAAAGCTGAACAAATGCCAGGGAGAATGAAACAAATGTATCCAAAAACACACCACCCCTCCCTCTTTTCTCCTTTCTCTCTCTCTCTCTCGGTCTTTCTGTCCCGAGTCCATCTCCCTCCATCAGTGTTAAATCAGTTCTCTCTTCCTCCGCCATCCCTCTCTTTCTGTATCTCTCCCTCTTTCTCCACTTTTCTATTTCTCCCTCTCTGTCTCTCTCTACCTCTCTCTGTCTCTCCTTCACTTTCTCTCTGTCTTTATTCCCTATCTATCTATCTATCTATCTATCTATCTATCTATCTATCTATCTATCTATCTATCCAGCTATCTATCAGTGTTGCCGAGGGTAAGATAATGTGGTCCTCCCCCTGTTCTGTAAGGTTATAACAGTATTGCTGTGAGTAAGATGAGGTTTGGATTCTGGACTGTAATGTTGTAACAGTATTGCCATCGGTGAGATGATCTGGATTTGGGCCTTGTTCTATAAGGTTGTAACAGCATTGCTGTGGATACAAGATTAGGTCTGGGCCTGTTCTGTGAGGTTGTAACAGCATTGCGGAGGATACAAGATTAGGTCTGGGCCTGTACTGTAAGGTTGTAACGGCATTTCCGCGGGTAAGATGATGCGTATTCGGGCCCTTGGGGGAGCTGGGCTTGTTAGCCCCAGCGTGTGGGGCAGCACCCCCAGTGAGGCTCCCTCTAATCAGCCCGCTCGTTCCGATGGGTCCGGTTTCTCCCCACAGGACTCCTACATCTCCCTGGATCCTGTTGCCCAATCACAAGGAATTTACACTTGGGGCACACTTGCGACCCTCCGAGAACGATTCAAT